>NC_084553.2:35913450-35915950 GCF_033978685.3 Nerophis lumbriciformis | reverse complement strand
CCTGGGTCCCGCTGTCCATCCCTTCCGGGTGCCCGTCTTTGTTGGGGCCTGTTGGGCCTAGTCCCTGCGTCTATTGTGGTAGCTTGGTGCTGCAAGGTATTCCGAGGTGCTGCGAGTCGGCCAGTTGCTGGGGTAGTGACCTTGTTTATCAGCATGTCTGTGATCTTCTTTTAATTCTTTTTTTTTTTAATTAATTAATTAATTAATTAATTAATTTATTTATTTTTTAAATATATTTTATTAATATTATTTTTTAATTTTTCCCCTCCCTCAGGGGGGGGGCTCGGCGGGGCGGTTGCTGGTTGTTCCATCTCCATCGTTGGGGTCCCTGCGGGTGGGGTGGGTGGTTCCCGTGGCCCTGTGCCTGGGTGGTCCTGCGGCGGCCGGTTTGGGTGGGGTGGCCGGGGGCTGGCCTCGCCGCGCTCTCCGGGGGTGGGGGGTGGGCTCGTGGGGGCCCGGTTGCCGGTGGGGCGGGGGCGGTCTTCCCGTCCGGTTGCGGGGAGTCTCTGGGTCCCTCGGGCGGGGCGTCTCGCCTTTCTGCCCGTGTGGGGTGTGGTCTCTCGCTGGCTTGGGGTCTGGCTGTCCCCTGCTTTTCTCGTGCCCTGTCCTCTGCCGGGTGCGTCTGTCTGCGGCCTGCTGCTGGCCCTTGTGGGCGGTACGGTGGGTCGGGCTCTGGGGTTCCTGTCGCTGGCCGGCTTGGCTGCGTGGGGGCGGTGGTCCCTGGTTCCCTGGGCACCACGCCTCCTGTTTGTGGGTTGGGCTCTCGGGGGTGATGGGGCCGTGCTCTGGCTCCCACGCACTCTGGGAGTCGAATGTATTGTACATGCAAATTCACATATGCTCACATACGTACATAGGTACCTACGCTCCCACATACATACACAAATACAGTACATATTTACCTACCTAATGTTCGTACATCCACACGCACATTCAATATACAAACATACACATACACATACTGTACATATACATTCACTGTACAAACACATATACACATTCTGTACATATACATTCATTGTACAAACACATATACACATTCTGTACATATACAAGTACATATGCATACTTACACTCATGCACATAATCACGTTTCATCAAACATATATTAACGTTGTTGCCCTAGGGTAAACTGGGTGTAACACATGGCACACTGACAAAGCTTAACCTATTGTGACTATAACAATCTACAAGGTTAATGTAGGTTGCTTCTCTTTCTCCCCCTCCATTTTTCTGCATTCTTTCGTATCTCAAGTTATCATTACGTATATGTATTGTTGCATTTAAACAACTGTATTGTTGATAATAAAGGTAAATTATTGGTATTGTTCATTATCAATAGCGCTATTTCTATTGGTATTTGTATTGATCCATTTGTAGTGTAATAATGCTCATTGTCATTTCTGTATTATTTTTTATTTTTCGCTAACTGCTTATTTGCTATTACTTTTACCATCATATTTGCACATGTCATATTTGCTGATGTTGCTCTATTGTTGTTGTTGTTGTTGTTTGCTGTTGTTGTTTTTGTCTCTCTGTCTAATCCCCCTCTTGTCCCCACAATTTCCCCCTCTGTCTTCTTTTTTTTTCTCTTTCTATCCCCTCCTGCTCCGGCCCGGCTGCACTAAATGATAATATAAATACATTTAATAAAGTCAAATACAAATAAGGCAACAAGAGAAGTATCCTACACTTCTCTTTTGTAAAGTAAATCTGAACAGCCGACATGGGCATCTACATCAACTATATGATTTGCCTGAGAAGCTGGACAGGACATAAAAAAAAAAAAAAAAAAAAAAAAGTGTGTGAATGTGTGTGTGAATGGGTAAATGTGGAAGTAGTGTCAAAGCGCTTTGAGTACCTTGAAGGTAGAAAAGCGCTATACAAGTACAACCCATTTATCATTATCATTTAACAAACACATTCTGAAAATATTACAATAAGAATATAGAAAAAAATACCGGCAGCGGTAAAGTTTAGGTCCATGAAGGAAAGAAGAAAGTGAATGAATGTTTAGAACTTAATACATTTACATATGCATAAAAAATGTTTTTCTTTTGTATTTTTTTTAATGAATTAAGTAATGTTTATGACAAATTTTCCAAAACAATATAGAATGTGAGATATAACAGGATAATGCATACGTTTATCATTTGTTTTCAAAACAGTTACAAAAAAGTTGGACCCCAAAAATATACTGTGGGACCCTGTTTTTATGACTTGATCGGGTCCCTGGGATACCATTTTGAAAATTCTTAGCGCCAACGCTAATGGAGTATTGGTGCGTGCAAAAGAGCACCATGCGGCTGTGGCCTGCGGGCCGGTTCTAATGCTAATCAAATATCATCCCGGGGGCCATAGGTAATTCATTCACGGGCCGGATCTAGCCCGCGGACCTTGACTTTGACGCCCCTGGATTAGGAAGAAGCACAGCTCATAACCTACATCTTCTCTTCAGATCTCAGGAATTACAGTCATACCTCCTTTTTTCTGCCTCCCA
>NC_084553.2:35870950-35908450 GCF_033978685.3 Nerophis lumbriciformis | reverse complement strand
CCAGTTGACCAAAATGTTGGACAGATTTAAAACAAATTAAAAATAGTGCAAAACAGTGTCTAATTTTAAACACAGCAGGACTTATACAATACCAGAATAGCAATTGTAGTGCGAAAAAGATATCACATAAAAGTAATAAAATAAGAAAGAAACGACTAAGTGATATCAGACACTGTGCTTGTCAGTATGTACCTTGTAAACAGCAAATGCTTAAATAATACCTCATATTAGTATATTGTTTGTGATTGTGTCCCTTTCTCAATCCACTACATAATTTTACTCCACATATTGAAATTTTTTTGTGTCATGTTGGCATAGTGTCGTAATGTTAATGTTTTCTCCAAGGTTGTATTTTTACTCTCAATACAATACAATAGCTTTGTCAAGATAATAACTTTGACTCTGCTGACTTTAACTAATTATCACAACCACAATAATGTTATAAATTAATTAACACCTCTCTTACAGTGTCAATCAAATCTAATATTTTCTATTGAATCGATGTCCATTGTGCAGTCATACCTAATGATGTGTCTTGTGGGTGAATGTGTTGTTCAAAAATACAAATGAGAATGACTCACTAAACCCGTTTGACCGCCTTTCAGAGCATTTCTGAAGGTTGACGTTCACTTGCACCCTGCATTGTTTTATTGCATAATATTTAATTTTGCACCTTGTTTTTGATGTATAGTGCTGGACATCATGAGAACCATGTAATGATGATTGTTGTGCTTTGTGCCGATCCACAGAAAAGGAGAAACAGTCCTCAAAAGTGGACATTACTTCTCTCTTGGTGGCACTGGTGGTTGTTGGAGTCATCATTGTCCTGGTGGGCCTCCTCAGCTGGTATTTTTGTCCAGGAAAATGTAAGAACGACTTCAGCCGAGCCAGGTACAATCGCTAATCCCTAATCATTGACTTGACTTTTAGCTTAACATATACTGTATTTTGAACAAGGGTTCACACGCCATGACATATTATTTTGCACGCCTCAAGTTAGGTACTTTTATTTATTGTCAACAGACACAGTCGCTGAAGTAGTGATGTGGAAGAGCTTGGGAAATTTTAAAAAGCTAAATAAGATAGTGCTGTATTTTCATTGAATTACACTTGAATTTACAATGCGACACAATGAAGTTTGCAGCCATGTTAGAAGCACAGAATGGAAACGTCAAAGTAGAACTGCACAAACATTCAGACTTAACTTTAATGATGGATTACAAAATCAAAATTCATTAATTAACTCAAATTAAATATTTGATGTCAAATTAAGAGCAATATAAACTGAGGGCCACCTGTAGTATCACAATACATTAATACTGTTTTAAGAGTGCAGCAGGGCCATAACCAGGATTTGACAAATCCCAAGGTCAAAATTCGGCAACTTCTGCCTTCAGCCTGTTCTCTTTTTGTTCCTCCATCCACTGTTTGTCTCATCTCTCCACATTCTATCGCGCTCTCTCCTCCTACCAATTGTATTACTAGAGCACGAAGTAAAATGAAATACAACTCCTTCATATCAACAGAAACATTTAAATAAGAATGACAGAATGTAATCAACAAAATACAAGCAGTACAAGAGTGAAAGTAGACTTTAGGTTGTACATTGCTGTTACTAATATTGTAAAACAAGTTGCCTCTGTACTGAAGCTCAGTGGTGTGCCGTCAGGGCCAGCAAGGCCTTCTCTGCTAGAAATCATGATCATAAATAAAGATAAAATTATTTTTCTATTTACTTTCCCTAAATATCTCAAATGATTCATATTCTCTTCATGTCATATTATGCTCGTTCCAGTGCTGTTGTTTTTAGTTTTAGTTTGTATCCAATTAGAATACAGCAAACTGATGTTGCCATGCTGTACGAAATCTGCAAGAGGCCTTCAGAATCAACAATGCGGTCGTCCGTGCACTGTAAGCAATCAGGCACATACAGTGATAGACAGTCAGATCACGAGTTGTTGTCAGTAAGGCCTTGTAGATGGCCTCACGTTGAACGTGACGTTTACGCGTCCTGTGATTGGATACTCATCTGGACCGTTAGCGGATGAATTTGAGAACACATAGAGTTGAGAGACAGTTGCGATAGCCATTCAGATCACAAGTTGTTGACAGTAGCCTATGCAAGTAGCCTGATGTTAACGAGACTGTAATGGGATACTTACTTGTAACTCAAAAGTGAGTATGCATTCACAAGTTTCTATTTAGCAGTAAACAGGAAGTGTTGCACCGTAGCCAGACTGGGATAGCAGAGAAGGAGGACAAAACGTTGATTAGGTGGCAGATATATATTTGCAAGGCCATTTTCAAGAAGGACATTTAAAGAGAAACTACATCTTGTGAGACGATGTCGGCCAACCCCGGAAGCTAGCTCAGCTGTTCTGGTGATGAAATGCTCGCCATTTCTTCTCGAAAAAGCCGACGACGAGGGGTATCGCTGGCTTGTACGGCGTCGTAAAGGTCCTACTAATTGTGAGTTCAAATCTTTTTTTTTTTCACTTTTAATGTTTTTTGCAATTTTAATTTTGATAGTACCAAGATAAGATATGTTTTAATTGCAGATGCATTTTAATTGATTTTTAAATGCGCCAGAAAATAACCCGTTTTGTATACTGTTGATGTGATTAGGGTATAAATGTGTTTCTGTGTAGTACTTCTCCAGCAATGGTAATGTGATGACATCAATTATGGTATTTTGAGAGGTAATCTTTGAAGTCGGACATCACTAAATGCCTAGGTAGGAAACGCACAGGCTGCCACTGCTTAAGCTATTATCATATATATCTTAAGTATGACAACGAAAAACTGCTAAAGTTTGCAAGGATTCTTTATAGAACTAGTTGTTAAAGATCCCTAAATATTCAGCACAACAATTTAATGAGGTTAGATATGTCTTCTTGGGTGGGGTGGAATTTGGCAATAATCCCGTGGTGCCACCAGTACAACACATCTTCAGTTGTGTTCCCCGACGTCATTGGGTGTATGTATATATATATATATATATGTCATGGTTAAAAGTTTACATACACTTGTAAAGAACATAATGTCATGGCTCTCTTGAGTTTCCAATAATTTCTACAACTCTTATTTTTTTGTGATATAGTGATTGGAGCACATACTTGTTGGTCACAAAAAACTTTCATGAAGTTTGGTTCTTTTATGAATTTATTATGGGTCTACTGAAAATGTGAGCAAATCTGCTGGGTCAAAAGTATACATACAGCAATGTTAATATTTGGTTACATGTCCCTTGGCAAGTTTCACTGCAATAAGGCGCTTTTGGTAGCCATCCACAAGCTTCTGGCAAGCTTCCTCTTGACAAAATTGGTGCAGTTCAGCTAAATGTGTTGGTTTTATGACATGGACTTGTTTCTTCAGCATTGTCCACATTAAGTCAGGACTTTGGGAAAGCCATTCTAAAACCTTAATTCTAACCTGATTTAGCCATTCCTTGAGCACTTTTAACATATGTTTGGGGTCATTGTCCTGTTGGAACACCCAACTGCGCCCAAGACCCAATCTCCAGGCTGATGATTTTAGGTTGTCCTGAGGAATTTGGAGGTAATCCTCCTTTTTCATTGTTCCATTTACTCTCTGTAAAGCACCAGTTCCATTGGCAGCAAAGCAAAACAGGCCCAGAGCATAATACTACCACCACCATGCTTGACGGTAGTTATGGTGTTCCTTGGATTAAAGGCCTCACCTTTTCTCCTCCAAACATATTGCTGGGTATTGTGGCCAAACAGCTCAATTTTTGTTTCATCTGACCACAGAACTTTCCTCCAGAAGGTCTTATCTTTGTCCATGTGATGTGATTTTGTTTAGCTGATTGAAGAGCTAGCTTTCGCAGCTGGTGGGTTCATGACGATGACTTCTGTTTTGTTTGATCAATCGTTTTACTGCCGTTATACAGACACTGTTTGGAAACAATTAAGGTACAGCATGTGAATACACATTTACAAAATCTTTCTGCGTAAATAACTAATTTCACAACGTATATACTGTATATGCGGCTTATAGTCCGATGCGGCTAATTTATGGGAAAAAAAATTTCTGCTAAAATTTAGTGGGTGCGGCTCATATACCAGTGCGGTCTATTAGATTGAATAATTACAGATCATAATTATTTATTCGCTCATTTTTTGTAATCGCTTGACAGCACTAACCTAAACATCTTTTCACGCCATCACTAACAATTTTTTTTACCTAACTTTGTCACATGATTTTTTTAGTTTTTCCTTGTCTGTATTTGGGTCTAGAACAGAGGATGTTGTGGTTTGTCCTGTGAAACACTTGTGATTAAGGGCTGTACAAATAAATTGTAATTGATTGATATACACGTCTATTCCCCTCCCACAGTTCAGTTCGGGTTCGTCCTAGGAGAAGCAACGCTGCTCTCATCATACGTCGACTAGAGGAAGTATCCTTACAGCCTGTGGCCCTGCCCCCTATAGAGGACATTGACCTTCCTGACCTGCCTTCTTACGAGCAGGCCATCGCAAAAAGTGGACAACATGACGCCCCGCCTCCTCCATATCCCGGGTATTTCTTCATCACTTTTTAGATTGACGAATGAGCTTGATCATCATTAATATTTTCCATATTCCTGTCTTTGGCTGTAGTTCACAAACTGGCAATATTCGTCGATAGAGTCTTCAGAGGAGCTTCACATATACCAATCTTTCCATGATTTCTGATTGATTCACTTTTTATTTCCCTGTCAGAATTAATAAGTAGGGTTGCAGAAGCCTATTTTGTTCTAATTCAACTTTGCACTGAAATCCATATAGTCAATAAGCATATTTACAATTTGATTCCAAATTAAATGATAATAATTAGTAACATATTTTTAGGGAGCAGTGACTGCTTGCAAAGTAGGACTGAGCACTTTGTTCTGCTGGCTTGCATATATCATCTGCCTTTCAGCATCTTTTTAATGTTATTCCTACAGTAATTGTAACAAATCATTTTTATGTCCGGTAATGCAAGGAGAAGACCAAGGGGGAAGTGATCTTGTGCAATGTGAAATCACTTGTATGTTAATAAGCCAACAGCTGCTGACGTTTTACATTTGAGACAATACATGTATTTTACATTTCTGACTGTGCTGAGGACAAAAGCAATAAAACACATTTTAATGGCAACCTAGATGAAAATGATGCATGCAAATTGTCTTCATGAGAAGGCATCAAATGTATTGTAGTGTAAATCTGTTTTGCTAAATACTTGAATAAACACATACATCAATTACATGCTTTCTTAGATTTGTTTTTTTAGTTATCTGTACAACAAACTGAAATTAACATTCTTTATATATGCCGCTGACAACGACAACTTATTTTTTTCATTTCCGTCACAAAGTTTTGCATCTCTTTGCCTCTGTTAGCTCTGTTCACGGGGTCCTGTGTATTTACTACTTCTACTGAGTAGTAGTAGCAAGTACACATATGTTCCTGTGTACTTACTACTTCCACTGGGTAGAACACAGAGCCTATTGATGAGCTTAAGGACTGCCGCCACCTAGCTGCAGGCTTATGTATCAAATAATGTAAATATGCCCTCACTCGTGTGACCCACTATTTGAGAAACATTGTTCTATAAACATGGTCTTTAACTAGCGTTTTGCAGTGTGTCATAAATATATCAACACGCTTTTATCCTTGAATACTTAACTGATAATTATACGGTATTAGCCTTATTGTGAGGTGACATGTTTAAGGTATGGCAGAGCTTTGTGTTGACATTATGATCAAAAACACTAAAGCAATGTTAGTAAAAGGAAAAGTCAGAAAACAGAATGACAGGATTGTAATGTTGTCACCCTTGCCCAGTGATGTTACTGCCTTCCTCTCCTCCAAGGAGAGGTTTGGGGGTGAGGGTATGGATGGTACGAAAGAGGATGTCAAGGATGAAAATCCATCCCCGAACAGAGAAAGTGGTCTGTGACACCACCTGTCTCCCACATACAACACTGTCCTTTATACCATTCCTAAAAGACTCTGCAATTTGGACTCCAACAAAAAACAGGAGTTAGAAACTCACAGAAGGTGCCCAGAATGCCATTTGTTTACAACTGAATGGAATGCTTGCGTTGAAAAGCCTTCCTTAGGGGCGGTATGGCGTAGTGGGTGGAGGGGTCGTGCCAGAAACCTGAGGGTTGCAGGTTCGCTCACCGACTCTTGACATCCAAATCGCTGCCGTTGTATCCTTGGGCAGGACACTTCACTCTTGCTCCTGGTGCCGCTCACACTGGTGAATGAATGATGAATGAATGATAGGTGGTGGTCGGAGGGGCCGTGGGCGCAAACTGGCAGCCTCGCTTCCATCAGTCTACCCCAGGGCAGCTGTGGCTACAAATGTAGCTTACCACCACCAGGTGTGAATGAATGATGGGTTCCCACTTCTCTGTGAGCGCTTAGAGTATCTAATAATATATATATTATAATTATCATTATTATTCTAAACATGATATAACACCCAAAAATTCACCTTTACAAGCCACAAACTTCAAAGAGCGACGCAGCGGGAAGACCATTACAATACTCACTAGGCTGCAGGCAGCTCTATAACCCCTAGCCTGTTACACAATATACCGGTACTAATAAAGTACCGCGGTACTAATGACTTAAATGAACTGTACTGCCTTTTAAAAGTACAGGTCCTTTTTTTTTTCATGGGCATAATGGCACGCTGTGGTGAAGTGGAAACCGCACAGAGACAAAAGAGGAAGAATGAACGTATTTTGGCTTTAAAACTAAGGATAAAGGTGATGCTATGAACGCCGAAGCGCCACTCTGTAAGTGGTGCTTTAAAACAAAGCTAGCTGGCTGCTAATGTCCCGCTACAGTGTTTTCGCTCCTTCTGAATCATTCATGCTTGCATCGATGGCGACAAATAAACTATGTTTCTTACAAGTATCATCCCTGCAGGACAAGGAATACAGGAGCTAAACATGTTTCACTACACACTGTAGGAGGATACAATAGTTAACCGCCAAGAACAAGCTTGCGCTTCTGAATGTACACAAATAGGTGGATTTACACAAATGTCGACTGTAACGATACCAAGTACAAGAGCCGTATGTGAGTCGATACTGCAATAATTACATCAATATTTTTTATTATCACAAAATATTTTGTCATTTTCCTTATTGTCTATAAACTCAGCAAATACTGCCAATATATATACACAATATTAAGTATGACTAATGTATGACCCTGTAACTACTTGGTATTGGATCGATACCTACATTTGTGGTATCACCCAAAATGTATGTTATGTATCTTAACAACAGAGGAATATGTGCTTATTACATTTTGACAGTAGTGTAGTTTAATGTTTCTTAACCATAGGGATGAGGCCCAATGCACTTAAATGTTCCATCCATCCATTTTCTACAGCTTGTCCCTTTCGGGGTCGCGGGGGGTGCTGGAGCCTATCACAGCTGCATTCGGGCGGTAGGCGGGCTACATCCTGGACAAGTCGCCACCGGTTTGTCTAAGAAACTTCCATCCATCCATTTTCTCCCGCTTGTCCCTGTCGGGGTTGCGGGGGAGCTGGAGCCTATCCTATATTATTATTAATATTTATTTTTGATTTAGTTAAAATTTATTTATTTTAGCACTCTGTAATTGTAAGTGAAATATTTGTTCATCAGATTTTATAAGTCCCTTATTTTGCAGTATACTTGATTAGCATTTATTTTTGTAATCAGTCTGACCTACGCCTTGATAATAATCTTTGTGATTAACATTTGGTTTCATATAATTTGACATGATTTATCCTTTCAAATTTTAAGTAGGTTAGATAATATTACTGAATACGATTACTATCAGCTCTGCGATGAGGTGGCGACTTGTCCAGGGTGTACCCCGCCTTCCGCCCATGTGCAGCTGGGATAGGCTCCAGCACCTCCGCGACCCCATAAGGGACAATCGGTAGAAAATGGACGAATGAATGATTACAATCAAATTACTAATTTACTCTTAAGATTTGTATGGGCACCAGACCCCAGTGTAGTGGAAAAGTTGGGCCCCGAAGTCAAGAAGGTTAAGATACCATGGTGTAGATCAGTGTTTTTCAACCTTTTCTGAGCCAAGGCACATTTTTTTCATTGAAAAAATTCCGAGGCACACCACCAGCAGAAAACATAAAAAAATTAAACTCTGCAGCCAATTATGACAATAAAAAGTCGTTCTCGCAATTGTTGGATATGAATTCAAACCATAACCAACCATGCATCACTATAGCTCTTGTCTCAAAGTAGGTCACGACCTGTCACGACCTGTCACATCACGCCGTGACTTATTTTGAGTTTTTTGGTGTTTTCCTGAGTGTAGTGTTTTAGTTCTTGTCATGCGCTCCTATTTTGGTGGCTTTTCCACTTTTGTTGGTATTTTTCTGTAGCAGTTTCATGTCTTCCTTGAATGCTATTCCCCGCACCTGCTTTGTTTTCGCAATCAAGACTATTTAAGTTGTGCGGACGCAATCCTTCTTTGTGGGGACATTTTTGATTGTCATGTCATTGTATGGATGTACTTTGTGGAAGCCGTCTGCTCCACACGCTGTAAGTCTTTGCTGTCGTCCAGCATTCTGTTTTTGTTTACTTTGCAGCCAGTTCAGTTTTACAAACGTTTGTAGTTTAGTTTTGCTTCAATGCCTTTTCTTAGCGGCACTCGCCTTTTGTTTATTTTTGGTTTAAGTGTTAGATACCTTTTTACCTACACGCTGCCTCCCGCATACTGTGATCACGACAAACCATGTTCCCGATATAAAGCAATTAGCTACCTGCTGCCACCTACTGATATGGAAGAGTATTACACGGTTACTCTGCCGAGCTCTAGACAGCACAGACACTCAACAACGGCACATTTGCGGATTATAATTACTGGTTTGCAAACAATATTTTTAACCCAATTAGGTGAAATTATATAATCTCCCACGGCACACCAGACTGTATTTCACGGCACACTAGTGTGCCGCTAAACTGACTCTCGCCAGATCCTTGTGTGGAGCTCAGCAAACTACAAGGATCTGGCGAGAGTCAGGTTAGTGTGGTTGAAAAACACCGGTGTAGATAGAACACTTTAAAACAAAAAGTAACCAGATATTATAATTAGACTTGTAATTATTTTAACAAAATAATACAAACAAAAGTGACACTGCATACAGTACGTCAGCAGCCAAATTAGGAGCTTAAAGGCAACTTAATGCAACTGCATATACACCACTTTTTTCACCAAGTACCACTCAGAAAACACTTGGCTCTCCAAGTACCACCATAATGACCAACATTGAAACACAGTAGCGTAGTAGGCCTAAGTATTCATTAAAAACAAGGCAGTGGTTTTATTTAACAAGTATATTTAATATTTTTGGCCATTGTAACTTTACCCAGAGTTTGAACAGTAACACTGTGTTTGAATATAGGGAAATAAAGCATTTTACTTTGAGATACACACTATTGATTAATACACATGCTCTTGTATTGGATGTTGCTGTAGAAGAAGAGGTGCATGATGGGAAATCCACTATCATGGGTACGTGAAAGCATGCAGGACTTGAACACGCTCACCAGTAACCAGCAAGTCACCCAAAGGGGGGAAAGGCACACTTTTCCATCCGGGGAATAGCGCGTCTTTACGGGGGGCCGAACCGTGCAGTGCACCGCAGCAGCAGCCGCCACGATGTGTGTCCGCCGCTTCACGAAGCTCCGCCGGGGAAGCGAGTCGTTGACCGGATGATGGACAGGAACTACCCGAGCTCCAGCTTTGCGGACGCGCCGGCTCCGGCAGCACAGCCCGCAGCTTCTTGGGCCTGTGACCGCGGCTCGGCTACCATCAAGCCAAGGTAACTGGTGAGGGAGGGGAGGGGGCTGGGTCACCTCACTAAGGAAATGTCGGGGATGGAGGGCCTAGATGTTACAGCGCTACGGATAGTGAGGCAACCAAAACAACGTTAACAGTATTTTCAATTAGCTTCGTGTCCACAAAGTAGTAAAATAATGTTAATATTAGTGTAGTCCTACTTAGGCCTACTTATTTGAGGTTATTATGCTTTAGAGGAGTGATGTGCAAACATGCTAAAGTTAGCCAACTTATCTCAACTTCGTCACCAGTAATAGAAACCATACTCTGTGGCAGAAGTGTAGTAGCTGTTAAAAATAACTCATATTTCGCGCATACACGACTTTGAAGTTTGTTATATTCTAAAGCTAAACCATTGTAGTTCTCAAACTAATGCGAATAAAGAAGCTTAGTTACAGTCAATCAATCAATCAAAGTCGATTAATAATGCCCTAAGTCAAGACGGTCTCAAAGGGCTGCACAAGCCACAGATCCCACATCAGGGCAAGAAAAAACTCGACCCAATGGGATACAATGAGATACCTTGGAGGGGACCGCAGATGTGGGGACGTCGAGTGGATCGAGTTAATAGTGTGAGAGTCCAGTCCATAGTGTTGTGGTTTGAATTAGATATATTAATTGATTATCCAGGGCAGCACGGTGGGACAGGGGTTAGTGCGTCTGCCTCACAATACGAAAGTCCTGGGTTCAATCCTGCGCTCGGGAGTTTGCATGTTCTCCCCGTGACTGCGTGGGTTCCCTCCGGGTACTCCGGCTTCCTCTCACCTCCAAAAACATGCACCTGGGGATAGGTTGATTGGCAACACTAAATTGACCCTAGTGTGTGAATGTGAGTGTGAATGTTGTCCGTCTATCTGTGTTGGCCCTGTAATGAGGTGGCGAGTTGTCCAGGGGGTACGCCGCCTTCCGCCCGAATGCAGCTGAGATAGGTTCCAGCGACCCCCCACAACCCTGAAAGGGACAAGTGGTAGAAAATGGATGGATGGAACTGATTATCCAATATAGTGATGCAAGTTAGACAGACCTGAGTTGCTGTCATTGTGTTTTCATTGTGTCATGTCAGCACAGCACACACACTATGACTAATGGCTTCTGATTAAATGGTCAGATAAATCAATCTGTTTATATTTTTGAAACAGGTTTTCCATAGGACAAATGTAAAACAAGGTTACATCTATAAACAATGGTAATAACATGTAACACAGTGCAATGTTTACCCACTGAACACTTGCAGCAATTAAGCTACCTTTTGTAAAAAATACTATTTGATTTCTATTCTTCTTTAGTATTATTCTGGACTTTAACCAGATTGTATAGAACAATTGACCCATCCATCCGATCCATCCATTTTCGAGCGCTTGTCCCATGCAGTTATTTTGCTGCTGGGACATGTCTACCACTTTTGTCTGTATTCTATTGCTATGTCATAAAAAGTTCAACTTTCTATCTTGTCACCGTATTTCTCCATCATGCTTGCTGTCTGCGTAATTTTAATTGTGTTGTGTTTTTATTCGGTTCCAGTTATGGCGCAGCACAGCTCGATGCAGGCCTCCTTCAGCAACATAGTTACACTTCAACACCGCAACTCCCCACCTACACTACAGCACATCTGGCTGCTGCCACAGGTGAGCTTTTGTCGCTATAAAGGGTCAAAAAGAACATTTTATACATCCAAGTGCCAAAAGGAGGGAGCCGGTGATTTATGAAAACTTTAAAAGTATACATTGTGTGTTCACCATGAACTCTAATGACATAAGGATTGTGCGAGTGTGAGGGAGGCGAGTTTCATGTTAACATTAGATGTCGCTGACTTTGCACTGCAGTGTACATTACATTTTTATTTAGACATTACACTTTAGTCATCTCTGCATTAGAGTGCAGTATTTTGAAAATCCTTTTAGAGTTATCTAAAGAACTGATACTTGGATACCAAGTCGATACCAACACACAAAATACATGTATTTATATAATAATAGCAGCCAGTGCCGCTTTAACCTAATGAGAGGCCACATGGCTGAGAAGTTTACCGTATTTTCCGCACTATAAGGCGCACCTAAAAACCACAAATTTTCTCAAAAGCTGACAGTGCGCCTTATAACCCGGTGCGCTTTATATATGGATAAATATTAAGATTCATTTTCATAAAGTTTCGGTCTCGCAACTTCGGTAAACAGCCGCCATCTTTTTTCCCGGTAGAACAGGAAGCGCTTCTTCTTCTATGCAAGCAACCGCCAAGGTAAGCACCCGCCCCCATAGAACAGGAAGCGCTTCTTCTTCTACTGTAAGCAACCACCCGCCCGCATAGAAGAAGAAAAAGCGCGCGGATATCACCGTACGTTTCATTTCCTTTGTGTGTTTACATCTGTAAAGACCACAAAATGGCTCCTACTAAGCGACCGGGATCCGGTTCATGAAAAGACGCAATCTCTCCATCCGCACACGGATTACTATTTCACAGCAACTGATATTCCTGTGAACCGCACTTTGGATACAACGGGAGCACGTACGGTGAATATTCGCACCACAGGGAATGAGAAGTCATCCTTCACTGTGGTTCTAGCTTGCCATGCTAATGGCCAGAAACTTCCACCCATGGTGATATTCAAAAGGAAGACCTTGCCAAAAGAGACCTTTCCAGCCGGCGTCATCATAAAAAGCTAACTCGAAGGGATGGATGAAGAAAAGATGAGCGAGTGGTTAAGGTAAGTTTAAGTTTACGCGAAGAGGCCGGGTGGCTTTTTTCACGCAGCTCTGTCCATGTTGATATACGTATGTTTGTGATTGCACATTTGCGTACATTTTGGGAGTGAACAGAGTTGTTAGAACGCTGTTTTTTAATATATTATTAAAGTTTGACTGACCTATCTGACTGTTTTTTTGACATTCCTTTAGCGCAGTTAGATGCGGCTTACAACATGGGGCGGCTTATTGGTGGACAAAGTTTTGAAATATGCCGTTCATTGAAGGCGCGGCTTATAACCCAGGGCGCCTTATGGTGCGGAAAATACGGTATACATACTGCGACGCTGGGAGACTTTTTTGAATGTTAAAG
Organism: Nerophis lumbriciformis; assembly: GCF_033978685.3. Lineage (NCBI taxonomy): Eukaryota > Metazoa > Chordata > Actinopteri > Syngnathiformes > Syngnathidae > Nerophis > Nerophis lumbriciformis. The sequence goes on along the minus strand of NC_084553.2, from coordinate 35,895,535 downwards.
GTTGCCTGTTATTATTTATGACCATATTCATAAGCACAATATTGTTTGGTGTGATGTAATAGTGGGATATAGGACCACCGGTGTTATTTTTTTGAATATATACAGGTAGTTAGCTCTTGGCAGCTGGTACTGCAATTTAAATTCTGTGCAAAAAGATGTTAAAGCACAGCAATCTATTAAAAGTCCAATAGTTAACTTCAGTACTTAACAGTTTGATACTGTTTCCAATAAAGCAGTAAATCTAAAGGTAAATGGGTTCTGTTTTTTTATTTTTTTTGTGTGTATCAAGTAAGTACCGAGAATTGGGGAAATTCACATGTATCAGTATCAGCACCTGAAATTTTGGCATGGCGACAACTTTACTTCCTTTTATGCTTTTATGGCTATTGTCAATCTTTTCCTTTTCTCTATCACGGTATTTTTTTGTTGTGGCATTATAACAAACAAACACAAAGAACACACAAGTTACGCAGTCCTTTTGATGCTTATTTAACTGAAGTCTCAGGAACAATGTTCCCTCTAATTTTTCATGTGTCTGAGCAAACTCAAAAACTCCCAGAGCTTTTAGTGAAGCACATTTGAGCAATATCCGATATGCACACTGTGGTCATACAAGCAGCACACCTGTCTCAAACGTGACTTAATGACAATTAAAATATTTTCTGATAATAGTCAAATGACAGCAGTCATTTTTATGAGATAATTTTGTAATATAAGTTATTTGGCCCACTTACAATTAAAATAACAAAAACCTCTTGTTTTTCATGAGGTATGTACAAACTCCGTCTCATATGAGTTTGGAAATTGTGTTAGATGTAAATATAAACGGAAAACAATGATTTGCAAATCCTTTTCAACCCATATTCAATTGAATGCACTACAAAGACAAGATATTTGATGTTCTAACTCATAAACTTTATTTTTTTTTTTTGCAAATAATAATTAACTTAGAATTTCATGGCTGCAACACGTGCCAAAGTAGTTGGGAAAGGGCATGTTCACCACTGTGTTACATCACCTTTTCTTTTAACAACACTCAATAAATGATTGGGAACTGAGGAAACTAATTGTTGAAGCTTTGAAAGTGGAATTCTTTCCCATTCTAGTTTTATGTAGAGCTTCAGACGTTCAACAGTCCGGGGTCTCCGCTGTCGTATTTTACGCTTCATAATGCGCCACACATTTTCGATGGGAGACAGGTCTGGACTACAGGCAGGCCAGTCTAGTACCCGCACTCTTTTACTATGAAGCCACGTTGATGTAACACATGGCTTGGCATTGTCTTGCTGAAATAAGCAGGGACGTCTATGGTAACGTTGCTTGGATGGCAACATATGTTGCTCCAAAACCTGTAGGTACCTTTCAGCATTAATGGCGCCTTCACAGATGTGTAAGTTACCCATGCCTTGGGCAGTAATGCACCCCCATACCATCACAGATGCTGGCTAAATTAACATTATTAATAAATGACAGTAGAATAAGCACATATCTGATTGGGGAAGGATAGTTTAACAACTTTGCATTTACACTTTGTGTGGTGTTGGAGTTTTCCGACTTTTTGTGTGGCCATAAACGCATCAGTGGCAAGTGTTGATATGACAAATCACAAAGTGTTTTTGGCCTGATTGGTACGGCAGACAATGACTAGTTTTGCCAAAGAGAAGTTTTTCCTGATGTTTTTGGTGTGGTTCTGCCCTACAAATAACAGCTTAGCTCAATAAAGTGATCAATATAATTCCTGTCCTTTTTAAAGCGTCTCAACAAACGTTACAATAATTGAACAGTGTTGGCCAACATTGTGTTACTTGTACCGCTCTGCAAGCGGTGCTTTAAAACAGAACTAACTAGCGGCTAACATCCGTCCTGCAATGAGGTGGCGACTTTTCCAGGGTGTAGTCCCCTTCCGCCCGAAGGTTCCAGCACCCCCGCGAGTCCGTGAGGGACAAGCGGTAGAAAATGGATGGATGGTTGGACTCAGGAAATATGTCCCTGGACACAGGAGAACTTTGATTATGACCAATGTATTTTGCTCAGCGTTCAACACAATTATCCCGCAGCATCTGGTGAGCAAACTGGCCCCCTTGGCATCAGCACCCCCCTATGTAACTGGCTGCTTGACTTCCTCACAAACGACCCAGTCTGTGCGGGTGGACAACAACACCTCCAATGTCATCTGTCTGAGCACCGGCTCCCCTTGCTGCATCTTGAGTCTGCTGATGACCCATGGCTAGGGCTGGGGGATATGGAAAAAACAATGATCACGATTCATTTTTTTATATCATCCGATCTCGATTAATATCACGTTGTTTTTTGTTTTTTTTATTGAAAAGGATTCTCTCGTGTAGGATTATTCCGAGTATTGCATCCCTACTGTTTACTACTGCAGTGTCTTGTAACAGGCATTTCCACCATGTTTGATTGAGGTATACATTCGTATGTACATGTATATAACTTTGCTTACTTGAGGTGCAACAGTACAGGTAACCCACGCTACGGTCCATGCCTGGTTTTAGGACCACGGTTTGGCTTCTTTTTCGGTATATTTTGGGGGGTAAGGAGAACAACTTTTTTTCATCTTAAAGCTATTTTGTTTTTTTGATTGTCATCACAAACATTTTGCAGTAAACAAAGTATAATCGGTGTACTTAATACAACAAGAGTATATTTCAAGTGTACATTTACTAAACAACACTTTCAAATGGTAAATTCCATCCATCCATTTTCTACCGCTTATTCCCTTCGGGGGCGCTGGAGCCTATCTCAGCTACAATCGGGCGGAAGGCGGGGTACACCCTGGACAAGTCGCCACCTCATCACAGGGCCAACACAGATAGACAGACAACATTCACACTCACCTTCACACACTAGGGCCAATTTAGTGTTGCCAATCAACCTATCCCCAGGTGCATGTCTTTGGAGGTGGGAGGAAGCCGGAGTACCCGGAGGGAACCCACGCAGTCACGGGGAGAACATGCAAACTCCACACAGAAAGATCCAGAGCCTGGGATTGAACCCAAGACTACTCAGGACCTCCGTATTGTGAGGCAGATGCACTAACCCCTCTTCCACCGTGCTGCCCCAAATGGTAAATTATTATTTGTATTTAATTCTTTAATTACTTGTATACATCAGTGCTTCTCACCAGTGCTTTGGCAAGCAACAAGCGGTGACCCAGATTGTGGAGTTTTTAAAACTCAAATCCTGTATCTTATAATTAATGTACCGTATTTTCCGCACTATAAGGCCACGGGATTATAAGGCGCACCTTCAATGAATGGCCTATTTTAAAACTTTGTTCATATACTGTATAAGGCGCACCGCATTATAAGGCGCACCACATTATAAGGCGCATAGAATAGATGCTACATTAGAGGCTGGGGTTGCGAGACCTGTTGTGGCTCAATATTGGTCCATATATAAGGCGCACCGGATTATAAGGCGCACTGTCAGCTTTTGAGAAAATTGGATATATACTGTAGGTAATTCCTATCCGACATATTTATGCCCAAACTCTTAATGGATCTGTCCCGATACAGAATCTACATGTACATATAAATGTACATAACTTTAAAAAATAATTAATAAATAAATAAAAATACCTCCATCCATCCATCTTCTTCCGCTTATCCGAGGTCGGGTCGCGGGGGCAGCAGCCTAAGCAGGGAAGCCCAGACTTTCCTCTCCCCTGCCACTTCGTCCAGCTCTTCCCGGGGGATCCCGAGGCGTTCCCAGGCCAGCCGGGAGACATAGTTTTCCCAACGTGTCTTGGGTCTTCCCCGTGGCCTCCTACCGGTCGGACGTGCCCTAAACACCTCCCTAGGCAGGCGTTCGGGTGGCATCCTGACCAGATGCCCGAACCACCTCATCTGGCTCCTCTCGATGTGGAGGAGCAGCAGCTTTACTTTGAGCTGCCCCCGGATGGCAGAGCTTCTCACCCTATTTCTAAGGGAGAGAGCCTCGCCACCCGGCGGAGGAAACTCATTTCGGCCGCTTGTACCCGTGATCTTGTCCTTTCGGTCATAACCCAAAGCTCATGACGGGACGGCATGGCGCAGTGGGAGAGTGGCCGTGCGCAACCCGAGGGTCCCTGGTTCAATCCCCACCTAGTACCAACCTCGTCATGTCCGTTGTGTCCTGAGCAAGACACTTCACCCTTGCTCCTGATGGGTGCTGGTTAGCGCCTTGCATGGCAGCTCCCTCCATCAGTGTGTGAATGTGTGTGTGAATGGGTAAATGTGGAAGTAGTGTCAAAGCGCTTTGAGTACCTTGAAGGTAGAAAAGCGCTATACAAGTACAACCCATTTATCATTTATCATTTATGACCATAGGTGAGGATGGGAACGTAGATCGACCGGTAAATTGAGAGCTTTGCCTTCCGACTCGATACAGCGTCCGCATTACTGAAGACGCCGCACCGATCTGCCTGTCGATCTCACGATCCACTCTTCCCTCACTCGTGAACAAGACTCCAAGGTACTTGAACTCCTCCACTTGGGCAGGGTCTCCTTTGCAAACCGGAGATGGCACTCCACCCTTTTCCAGGCGAGAACCATGGACTCGGACTTGGAGGTGCTGATTCTCATGCCAGTCGCTTCACACTCTGCTGCGAACCGATCCAGTGAGAGCTGAAGATCCTGGCCAGATGAAGCCAGCAGATGAAGCCATCAGGACCACACCATCTGCAAAAAGCAGAGACCTAATCCTGCAGCCACCAAACTGGATCCCCTCAACGCATTGACTGCGCCTAGAAATTCTGTCCATAAAGTTATGAACAGAATCGGTGACAAAGGGCAGCCTTGGCATAGTCCAACCCTCACTGCAAACGTGTCCGACTTACTGCCGGCAATGCGGACTAAGCTCTGACACTGATCATACAGGGAGCAGACAGCCACAGTCAGACAGTCCGATACCCCATACTCTCTGAGCACTCCCCACAGGACTTCCCGAGGGTCACGGTCGAATGCCTTCTCCGTGTCCACAAAGCACATGTAGACTGGTTGGGCAAACTCCCATGGACCCTCAAGGACCCTGCCAAGATTATAGAGCTGGTCCACAGTTCCACGAACAGAACAAAAACTACTCTGTTCCTCCTGAATCCGAGGTTTGACTATCCGGCGTAGCCTACTCTCCAGTACACCTGAATAGACCTTACCGGGAAGGCTGAGGAGTGTGATCCCACGATAGTTGGAACACACCCTCTGGCTCCCCTTCTTAAACAGAGGAACCACCACCCCGGTCTGCCAATCCAGAGGTACCGCCCCCCGATGTCCACGCGATGCTGCAAAGTCTTGTCAACCAAGACAGCCCCACAGCATCCAGCACCTAAAGGAACTCCGGGCGGATCTCATCCACCCCCGGGGCCTTGCCACCAAGGACCTTTTTAACTACCTCAGCAACCTCAGCCCCAGAAATAGGAGAACCCACCACAGATTCCCCAGGCACTGCTTCCTCATAGGAAGACGTGTTGGTGGGATTGAGGAGGTCTTCGAAGTATTCCCTCCATCGATCCACAACATCCGCAGTCGAGGTCAGCAGAACACCATACTCACCATACATGGTGTTGACAGTGCACTGCTTCCCCTTCCTGAGGCGGCGGATGGTGGTCCAGAATCGCTTCCAAGCCGTCCGGAAGTCGTTTTCCATGGCTTCCCCGAACTCCTCCCATGTCCGAGTTTTTGCCTCTGCGACCGCTGAAGCCGCACACTGCTTGGCCTGTCGGTACCTGTCCGCTGCCTCTGGAGTACTATGAGCCAAAAGAACCCGATAGGACTCCTTCTTCAGCTTGACGGCATCCCTCACCGCTGGTGTCCACCAACAGGTACTAGAAATACCGCCACGACTGGCACCAACTACCTTGCGGCCAATGTTCCCTCTAAGGTGCGCGCCTGTGCAATTGCGCACTGCTCAAGCGTCCTCTGCGCACGGCAAATCTAGGCCACGCACAAAATCAAATAAATAAAAAAATAGGTGCATAACAATTTTCGACACGACACGGACACGACAGAGAAAACAGTTTTCGTCATCATTGTTCAAATATTGTAACGTCTGTCGAGAAGCTTTGAGGACATGAATTCCATCGATCACTTTACTGAGCAAAACTCTTTATTGTCGGCCATAAACACATCACCAAAACAGTACAAAAAATTATATCTAGCAAAACTGGTCATTTTCTGCAGTACAAACCAGACCAAAACCAACTTTGTTATAGCAAAGGCAGCCGCTCGCTCTTTCTCACTTGCGCCAACACATGCACATATGGCACTTAGCCAGTGATGCGTTTACAGCCACACAACAAGTCGGACAACTCCAACACCACACATAAAGTGTAATTCTAGGTCGTTACAGTATGATTTACAAATCAAATGTGTGTTTATTCTAGTGTCATTTATTAGGAATCTTAATTTATAAATATTAATCATGAAATGCTGTTAGTATATTAAATAAATACTAATAAAAATATATTTTTTACAAACAGGAAGTTGCAGGAATGTACACATGATCCTCTGCTTACATCTCATTGTGCAACATGTGAATGTTTTAATGGGAACTAAATGCAATGTCTGAAAGGGGTACAAATTATTTCCAAAGCAGGACCTCCACCCAGACAAACAATGCAAGTACATAGTTCATGAAAAACAATATTTTTTGTTATTGTCATTGTAAGTAGGCCTAAACACTTATATTAGAAAATAACCTCATGGAAATGACTGCTGTCATTTGATTATAATAATAAGAGAATGTTGTCTGTCTATCTGTGTTGGCCCTGCGATGAGCTGGGGACTTGTCCAGGGTGTACGCCGCCTTCCGCCCGAATGCAGCTGAAATAGGCTCCAGCACCCCCCGTGACCCCGAAAGGGACAAGGGGTAGAAAATGGCTGGATGGATGGAGATTGAACTTGTTATTTAGTCAGGTTTGGGACAGGTCTGATGTTGCTCACATGGGCTCCACTGCAGGGAGTTTTTGCGTTTGCTCACACGCATGAAAAATTAGAGGGAACATTGCTCGCGGCCACAGCTCCAATCAGCCGCCTCGACAATAGAGGTGCCGTCCAGCACCTCCCTCGTGACATGTTCAAAGTTCTTCCGGAGGTGGGAATCGAAACTCTCTCTGACAAGAGACTCTGCTAGACGTTGCCAGCAGACCTTCACAATGCGTTTGGGCCTGCCAGGTCTGTCCGGCATCCTCCCCCACCATCGCAGCCAACTCACCACCAGGTGGTGATCGGTAGAAAGCTCCGCCCCTCTCTTTACCCGAGTGTCCAAAACATGAGGCCGCAAATCCGATGACACAACTACAAAGTCGATCATGGAACTGCGGCCTATGGTGTCCTGGTGCCAAGTGCACATATGGACACCCTTCTGTTTGAACATGGTGTTCGTTATGGACAATCTGTGACGAGCACAAAAGTCCAATAACAAAACACCACTCGGGTTCAGAGCCGGGCGGCCATTCTTCCCAATCCCACCTCTGCAGGTTTCACTGTCGTTGCCAACATGAGCGTTGAAGTCCCCCAGTAGGACAAGGGAATCACCCGGGGGAGCACTTTCCAGCACTCCCTCGAGTGTATCCAAAAAGGGTGGGTACTCTGAACTAGGGCTGGGCGATATGGCCTTTTTTTAATATCGCGATATTTTAAGGATATATATATAAGATATATACACGATATATATCTCGATATTTTGCCTTAGCCTTGAATGAACACTTGATGCATATAATCACAGCAGTATGATGATTCTATGTGTCTACATTAAAACATTCTTCTTCATACTGCATTAATATATGCTACTTTTAAACTTTCATGCAGAGAAGGAAATCACAACTAAAAAAATCACTATTTTTTTCATACGGTGTTGATCTGCAAATGTTTGCCTCTGCATTTTGATGGTGTGGACGTGTGGAACCAAACAGAGATATTGGACGTGCGGAGTAAGCCCTCTTCCTTGTTTAGCGGGTGACTTTTCAAATGATGCTACATATTAGCAGTGTAGCCGTGTGTCTTGGGTTCGCCTATACAGTGTACTTATCTAATAAAATAATAAACGGGAGACATTAGAGCAGGTTCGGTAGCCACCGCATCTTTAATGTCAACATCACACACCTCCTTCCACAACCACACACACCCTACGTCACAGCCCTACGGCAACAACTCTGGAGGGACAAAACTCCTCCTCCTTACCTAACACACTCCGGTAACTTGGGACACCCTGAACTGTTTGTTACAGCAGTAATGCTACTTTTTATAGCAACGCTTTTGCCCCACACTTGACAAATTACTGTTGTCTGTTCGACATCTTCCCACTAAAAGCCAAACCACCGCCAGACGATGGACCCCCTGCTGTTTTTCTTGGGAATTAATTATTCCTCCATTTGTTACCAGATTCGCACCTTCTTTCTCTTGTATTAGCGCTCGCACCACTCCGCTAGCATCACAGCTAACGTTAGCCATGCTGCTACCTCTCTGCTCGGGGAGGGTGGATACGTATGTGACGTATGACGTGACAGTATGTGACGTACGTATGTAAGAAGGTGCGCTTGCTGTCTGTGAGAAGGAGAGACTGGAAAGTGGAAGAGAGCTTGTAGTGTAATGTCCGCAGCTAAAATCAACTGCGTGAGAACGTATACTCGATATCACCATATAGTCATTTTCTATATCGCACAGAGACAAACCCATGATATATCGCGTATATCGATATATCGCCCAGCCCTACTCTGAACTGCTGTTTGGTGCGTAAGCACAAACAACAGTCAGGACCCGTCCCCCCCACCCGAAGGCGGAGGGAAGCTACCCTCTCGTCCTCTGGGTTGAACTCCAACGTGCAGGCTTTGAGCCGGGGGGCAACAAGAATTGCTACCCCAGCCCGTCGCCTCTCACTGCGTGCAACACCAGTGTGGAAGAGAGTCCAGCCCCTCTCGAGAGAACTGGTTCCAGAGCCCTTGCTGTGCGTCGAAGTGAGTCCGACTATATCCAGACGGAAATTCTCCACCTCGCGCACTAGCTCAGGCCCCCCCCCCCCCCCCCCCCCCCTCCACCAGCGAGGTGACATTCCACGTCCCAAGAGCTAGCTTATGTAGCCGAGGATCGGACAGTCAAGTGCCCTGCCTTCGGCTGCCGCCCAGCTCACAACGCACCCGACCTCTATGGCCCCTCCCATGAGTGGTGAGCCCATTGGAGGGGGGACCCACGTTGCCTCTTCAGGCTGTGCCTGGCTGGGCCCAATGGGGACAGGCCCGGCCACCAGGCGCTCGCCATCGTGCCCCAACTCCGGGACTGGCTCCAGAGGGGGACTTTGGTGACCCGCGTCCGGGCGAGGGAAATCGAAGTCTCGGTTTTTGCATTTCCATAGAAGTACCTCCCTCTATCAAAATGTAAAAATAGAGATAAAGACATCATGTAATGAAAAAAAGCTGACACATTGATATTATTAATGTACAAAAAAAATAATACTTGTCCTTAGATATATTGGTAACGTTTATCTATAGCCTTTTTATTAGACATTACAAATTACATGATGGTATTACGTTCACACCTCACGCCAACACTGCTTTACCTAACAATCAGTCATCATGATTTCAGTATTGATAAAAATAATGTTAATTATTATTTCGGCCATAATTGGCAGCCCTATGCATAAGACTAGATCTCATACATGAGCACTATTTTTAACTATATGGACAAAAAGTGCAGTTACGTTTTATGGCCATCAAGTGCCATCTTTCAAAATTCTTTCATTGGTTTTTATTTTTGAATCTGTTATGTCCATAAAGGGCTATCTTGCGCAATTTTCACATTTATTTTAGTTATTTGTTATTCTTTTTTTTCTGCCATATTACTTTGTTTAAAATGCTTTTGTTGCTTTCATATGCACATTCAATTTCTTCTTGGGGTCCATGAACAGTGTTTTTATCTACAATAATGTTTCTCCTACAAAGGAAATAATTTTGAATGTGTTGTTTTTTAAAATAAACTCTGTTAAAAGATTTCAGTATAAATATTTTTCAATAATTTTGAGCACATTTTAAAATACCGTGATAATAATAACTGTTATATTTGGTCACAATAACCGTGATAAGAATTTTTCGTACCTTGACATTCCTAGTACCAACACATAAAACAAGTTTCAGTTCAGTTCAGTTTCACTTTAGTTCCAACATGCATACGATACAATGTAATGCATTACAGAATTCCAGTTGTTTCATTACAGCACATTTGTATGGGTGAATGTGGAAATAGTGTCAAAGTGCTTTGAGTACCTTGAAGATAGAAAAGCGCTAGACAAGTATAACCCGTAACCCAGTATGTGGAATTAAATGATGGAATAGATTAAGCTATTTAGACTTAGACTTAGACTTCCTTTTTATTGTCGTTCAAATTTGAACTTTACAACACAGATAAGAAAGAAATTTCGTTACGTAAGCTCATGGTAGTGCAGGATAAAAAAACAATAAAGTGCATATATAAATAAATACATGTATATAAATAATATATGTAATATATATATAAAATAAATAAATATATATAAATAAATAAATAGATTACTGTACAGATAAATATATTGCACTTTTTCACATGCGTCCACGTTTATGGATGTATGTTATATTGTCTTTTTTATTCCAGCGAGTTAATCCATTTTGGGGGGAGTTGAGGGGATAATTTAATTATGATGCATTTAAGAGTCCTACACAAACACACACACATTCACAGACACACTCAGGATCACAGTCATTGTAGGCAGATTGTTCTGTGCAGGATTATACCAAGCATCGTTGATTCTCTACTGTTTACCAACGCGGTAACTTCTAACAGACATTTCCATGTTTGATCGAAGAAATATGCTAACAGCTGATCAACGTGATCGAACTCAAGTGAATCGAGATCAATGATCACGATCATATAATCGCCCAGCCCTACTCATGACTGCTGCGGCATGATCGCTACTAATCACATTGTGAAGTATGCAGACGAACCAACAGTAGTGGGCCTCATCCGTGATAACTATGACATAAACTTCAGAGAGGAGGTGGAACATCTGGCTGCATCTCTGTCTGGTCGAGGGTCTGCAGTGCTGCCGATTAGAAGTCGCTGAAGAGAGTGGTGAGGACAACAGAGAAGATCATTCAGACTCCACTTCCTCCCACCTAGAAGATAGCAAAAATCTGCTGTCTGAACAGGGCTCAGAAAATCAGTAGAGAGATTATTTTCGCTGCTGGACTCTGGAAAGAGGTTCCGCAGCCTCCAGAGCAGAACTTCCAGGTTCTGTAACAGCTTCTTCCCACAGGCCATAACACTTTTAAACACCACAAAATAATCCCTCTATTCCCCCTCAAACGCCTTACAGAACTACCTCACTGGACTGTAAAAGTACATCGAAAACGTGCACTATATTTTATGTAAATATAGTTTTTATTTATTTCAATATGCGCTGCTGTTTTTATTATGTAAATACAGTTTTTATTTATTTCAATATGCTCTGCTGTTTTTATTATGTAAATACTGTTTTTATCCTGCACTAAGTGAAGTGAAGTGAATTATATTTATATAGCGCTTTTCTCTAGTGACTCAAAGCGCTTTACATAGTGAAACCCAATATCTAAGTTACATTTAAACCAGTGTGGGTGGCACTGGGAGCAGGTGGGTAAAGTGTCTTGCCCAAGGACACACAGCAGTGACTCGGATGGCGGAAGCGGGGATCGAACATACAACCCTCAAGTTGCTGGCACGGCCGCTCTACCAACCGAGCTATACCGCCCCAACTACAACTACATGCATCAACATTTTGTTCTTATCTGCACTGTAAAGTTCAAATTTGAATGACAATAATGTCTAAGAAGTATGGCCCTATAACTACTTTGTTTTAAATCCTTACCCAAATTTCTTGTATCACCCTATAGTTATGTTATGTATCCAAACAACAGAAGAATAAGTGCTTATTACATTTTAACAGAAGTGTAGATAGAGCATGTTAAAACAGAATGTAACCAAATATTAGTGGATTCATTATCCATCCATCCATCCATTTTCGACTGCTTGTCCCTCATGTTTTTGACAAAATAATACACTGGGAAAAGACACAGTATGTTACTGCACACTTAAACAGCCAAATTGGGAGCCTTTGTAACCCATTTGCTTTCTTACTACAGAAAGAGTAGTTGTCTAGTAGGTTCGTTATGTTATTTAATTCCAAAATTGGTCTTTAATTGCAATAAAAACCTATGCTTAATGTATCATCAGATTTTATATTAAAATTAAGCCAATAATGACATTTTATGTGGTCCCCTTCATATAAAAAAAAAAAAGTATCAAAATACATTTTGGTGCCGGTATCAAAATACATTTTGGTGCCGGTATCAAAATGTTGGTATCAGGACAGCCTTAATTCTGAATTGTATGATCTAACTCTTGTGTTTTTTAACCACTGTGTCGTGGCACAATAGTGTGCCGTGAGATACAGTGTGGTGTGCCTTGGGAGATTATGTAATTTCACCTAATTGGGTTAAACATATTTTTTGCAAACCAGTAATTATAATTCGTAAATGTGCCGTTGTTGATTGTCTGTGCTGTCTATAGCTCGGCAGAGTAACCGTGTAATACTCTTCCATATCAGTAGGTGGCAGCAGGTAGCTAATTGCTTTGTAGTTGTCGGGAACATGGTTTGTCTGTGATCTCAGTATGCGGGAGGCAGCGTGTAGGTAAAAAGGTATCTAACACTTAAATCCAAAATAAACAAAAGGCGAGGGCCGCTAAGAAAATGCATTGAAGCAAAACAAAACTAAAACTGAACTGGCTGCAAAATAAACAAAAACAGAATGCTGGACGACAGCAAAGACTTACAGCGTGTGGAGCAGACGGCGTCCACAAAGTACATCCGTACATGACAATCAACAATGTCCCCACAAAGAAGGATTGCGTGCGCACAACTTAAACAGTCTTGATTTCGAAAACAAAGCAGGTGCGGGGAATAGCATTCAAGGAAAACATGAAACTGCTACAGGAAAATGCCAACAAAAGAGGAAAAGCCACCAAAATAGGAGCGCAAGACAATCACTAAAACACTACACACAGGAAAACACCAAAAAACTCAAAATAAGTTACGGCGTGATATGACAGGTCGTGACAATACACCTACTTTGAGACAAGAACTATAGTGATGCATGGTTGGTTATGGTTTGAATTCATATCCAACAATTGCGAGAACAACTTTTTATTCTTAATATCGGCTACTGAGTTTCATTTTTTTATGTTTTCTGCTGGTGGTGTGCCTCAGAATTTTTTCAATGGAAAAAAATGTGCCTTGGCTCAGAAAAGGTTGAAAAACACTGATCTAACCAAGTTAAATTTTAGAGGTTTCAGTGTATTCCTGGTAAAGTGTTCATTATTTACCTTGGATTCAGTTTGGATTATTATTTTAAAAATAAACTGAACACAAATTTTGTACTAATCATGTAACTCTTTTGACCACCAGAAGCGCTTGAAACAAACATTAATACTTCAGAGACCTCAATCATGAGCTTCCTGTCAGCCATGGAGTCAAGAACCCCTGTTAGTGCCTCACTGCTTCCTCCTTTTAGACCTCCATCATGGCCTGCAGGTGAATAAACGAGATTATTTTTTCAGTAGTAGTATAAAATGCCACTTTATCTTTTGAAATAAAATACTAAAAGGTACACGCATATGTATACACTTTGGTTTTGCAATCATTTCTAATCTCATATTGCTTTTCCCAATTCTGCAATTAAGGTACCAACCCCTCCACCGCGGAGCTGTATTTGACTGGTGCTCTGTCATCTGCCACCACATTTCCTACACCGGCTGCTCTGTCTACTTATCAACACACTGGTTCGTACACTTCCAGGAGTTATTCCACCAACCCGGCACTGGGTCTCCAGGAACCATCCCTCAGCACTTCCATCAATGGCCTATTATCTCATAACGACTCCCTCCTCCAGCACAAACCCAGTCAAAGTTTACTTTCAACAGCACTGGCCTTCAATCTTACTGGCCCCGTTTCGGGCTCAGCTCTTCCAGTCGAGTCCTCCACGTACCGGTCAGCCCAGGAGTCGGCCCCCCATCTCCTGCAACCACAGTTTAGCCTTCTACCAGCAGCCCTCCCTGCCCCTCATAGTCCCTCGCAGTCCTATGGAGCCACCGTTTTCTCAGGCTCTGTTGAGAGAGCGCTTCAGCGGGAATGTAGCGTGATCAAACACCACCAGAGGCCTTCTAGCAGCCACATAACCTCAGAACTGCCGCCAAACTCTGAGGACTCCTTACAGAGTTACTATGGCTCTATCGGTGAAGGGGCCATGTCTTACCGACAAGATCCATCGTGCGATACCTCGGTATCTTGCAGCCCTTCAACAGACACTGATTCCTCCCACGGTGTCGATAGTGCCATAAAACACAAAGTGGACTCAGTTACTCATAGTTATTCTTGCACCACAGTCCCGACAGCTAAAGAGTGCTCCTCCAAACTCGCTTTTGTTGGCCGGGAGGAAAATCAAAGCCTCTCCCAGAAGCAGAACTCTGTGATTGCTAACCAGGTACCAGCGCAACTACCCAGCCTTATGTCCAACACTTTGTCTCAGACCTATATCACGCCACATACGCAGACACAGCCCGCCCATTCCTCTTCAGACAATTTATCATCCTTATACAAGACATTGCCTTCCATCTCCAGTCTGTCTGCCAATGTGGCATCTGTAAGTCAAGCTCTTCTGTACTCTCCCAATCCAAGCTTGAGCCAAGAACAGTATGGTGTCGAAGTCCAGGGTTTGTGTCAAGGTAGCTACCCATCGTCTCACTCTCAGACTGACCCAAATGTGGCTTATACGTCAGAGTCACAGGAGCAGGCCTCAGTGACTCAATCTCAGCAATATGCCACAATACAGTCTCTGATTAACTCTTACCAAGCCACTTCTGCACATGACTATACTCAGATGCAAGCCTCTGTGGGACATAAAGCACTTGGCACAGTTTCCCAGCAGGTAACAGTCCAGACTCCACATACTTCTGAGACTGTGTCTTCTACCTACTCTTCAACTTCCCAAGCTTTAAGTAATAATATCAGATTATCATTAAGAGACTTAAAGCCAATGTATGGCAAACAAACACTTGAAGAACTTCCTATACAGGACCTACAGGCTCTCCAGCAGGCGTCCATGGGGGGCTCTGTTATTAATGGTACTGTGGCAGCTCACAACAATGTAATCTATGTCGTTTCAAAAATGGAGGACCTCCACAAAACGCAAAGCGTCATCAGAGACAGTTCACGTTCTGCTGACCAGCTCTCGCAGCTAAACACAGCACATGTTAACCATGAGAGGTTGAGCTCCATGGGCCAGCATCACAGTCACCTAAGCATTGCCAATGGCCAGGTAAATGCAGATCCAAAAACAAATAACTCTGGTTTTGTATCTTCACATATACTCCTGAGTCCAGAACTTAAGCAGCGGCCTCTCCACATCAAATTACCTGAGTCACAACAAACTCACCAGGACCATACCCCAGCAGTCCACACCCAGTTCATCACTGTCCCTAACGCACAGGTTCTCTTGGAGCCCAACCAGATGATTCTTCTTCAGCAGCCTCTTGTGCAAAGTGCTCAAATGTCTTCAAAGGTAGTATCTGCACAAGGCCTTCAATCAACCCAAGGTTTGAGCCCTTTTAATGTCCAGTACCTTCAGATGGATCGTGAACAACTGCTTTGTCGCAGTGTCTCTGAAAGTCAGCAAGTTACAGTCGTGTCTGAGCAGAGCTCAGGGTGCTCAGATTCCTCTAAAGACCACTACAGCCAGTCAGCTAATGACCAGTCAAATGATGCTAAGAACCAATTTGCCCTTAACTCTCTTTGCTTCCCAGACTCTGACTTACTAGCCGATGACAGGAATATTTTATCAAACGTTGATGACATCTTGGCTGCTACTGTGGCTGCTTGTGGCGTCACACCGCAAGACTTTGTCAAAGCCGCATCCTCCACCCAGGCTGAAATTGTAACAATGACAGGTTCTGTCGATGCCAAGAATCACTTTCAAACGGTGGATATAACGCACATGTCACCTAGTTTCTCGACAGCGCAGACAATCCTTACAGGCAGTAACTCCATGACTATGATGCTAAATGAAGCACAGATCTCTACAGACCGCCAAGGACTGTCCGTTCATCACAACAGTTCTGATCTTGACACCAATGGAGATGGAGAGATCTCTGAAAACGACTACCACTCAATCAGGCACGTTTATGACCCGTCAGGCTTCCAAAGCAGTGTCAAAGGGAAGTGTATCACAACTGAGAACGGCCTAATGAAAAGCCCAGGTGTTGAGGACTTCCCCCAAAATAAAGTTTGCCCTCCGTCTTTGACAAAGGGTGAGGATATAGTACAAGCAAAACCAGCCAAGCGCACTGTACAGGCAAAGCGGCAGAACTCTAGAGGCAGTGATTCCAGCCCATCTGCCTCACAAAGCACGTATGATAGTTGTCCACAGCAGGAAAGAATTAGGCAGAAAATTCGGGAAGTGGAAGAGAAACAACCTGAGGTGAAAAACGGTTTTATCGGCTCCTTCCTGGACTTCATTAAATCTGGCCCCAAACAGCAGTCCCCTGCAAATGCTTCAAGAAACACTAGTCGGCCCAAAAAGACTGGTGTCTTGACCAAACCACCAACAAGTATTGAACCCCCCAAAATTCAAACTCTACCAGGTTCACTGATTGCCCAGCAGAGTCAGGGAGTGAGCTCTCATCAGAAACGTTTGGATGACGAGCTACAGAAGAACTTGGAGACGCTGCCGTCATTCAGCTCCGATGAAGAGGAGAATACAGGAAGAAACCAGGCGCTAAGGAACAGTATCAGCTCAGCACTCTCTGCGCTTGATGAGTCCTCAGAACGGAAAAACAAGCTAGGTATAGTAACACTTAGGCAACATTTGTCAATACTTTTCTAATACTAAAACTATTAATTACAAAACCTGGCATTTTCAAAGTGTGGCACATTGAGTTCCCCTACGAGGACATAATACTCCACTGACACGTCCTCCCCTACTTGCCAAAAAACACATTTTAGCATGTTTTCTGCTTATACCAGCCTCTGTTTAATTTATTGAAGCAGAGTCTATTCATTGAGTCTTTAAAAATAACTTAAATTGGCTTAACACAGTGGTTCTCAATTATTTTTTTGTCTTTAGTTTTCTACTCTCTTGAATTGAACTGCCATTGAGAACCTGATAGTTATCTATTTATCTGCATGTATCAAGCACTTGCATTTGCTCTAAATAAAGAGCTGATTCTTCTTAAGTTTATAATATGTATTTATTACCTACCATATTTACAGTAAACCCTAAACATAGTTTGTCATATTTCCTGGTCAGCCTGTTGATTAATTTGAGCACTGCTGCTACCTTGCTGGAGGCATGTGTATCGTTCAGCCATAAATTCATAAGGGCACTAATACTTGAAGTCCCCCTTTCACTCAAACTGACACCTGTCCCCACCATATCGGGGGGTCCCAACCTACTATTTAAGAAGCACTATCTTAACAGGTTTGAAAAACGTTTTTTCTTTATTTTCTGAAGCTGCTGCTGGCATCTTTGACTCTTCAAGACTAAAATTGGTGAATCAAGAAAAATGATCGATGTTTAGCATGTTAATGCATACATTTAATCCTCCTCCAGAAAACCAGGTCCCTATTACGATACTAAAACCACTCCAAGTCCCCGCTGTGACATTCAACATCACAGAAACCTGCCCTCCACCCATATCTACTTCCACCCAAACACCAAACGCCGTTGTCACAGGAATCACTACCACGGCCAGACAGCAGCCCAAAGAGATGCCACCTGGCCAGCTCGCTGTACAGTTGACAAGTGTGGCCATCGAGGGACTGACTGACGAGGAGCTGTCGGACAGTGGAGGTGAAGGAATGTACCGGGAGAGAGACGAGTTTGTTGTGAGAAAGGAGGATATTGAGACCTTAAAGGTATGACATGCAAGTGTGTAGGCTTTTAGCCAGAAAATGAATCATATCTTACTTGTAGATAACATGCACTGTGCTCTGTTATCAGGTATCTATGCGAGCAGGAAGTGAGCCTCCTGCCATTTGGAAAGTCCAGAAGGCTCTGCTGCAGAAATTTGTGCCAGAGTTGAGAGACGGGAAGCGAGTGTTTTCGGCTACAAACAGTGTAAGTGAACATGGGTAACAATTGAAATAAAATATATATCTTGAAAGCCACAAACATTTAGGAGATCTAACCCTTATTATGCTTAACGTCACGCTTAACTAGCGAGCAGGTGACTTGTTTGAACAGGGCTTTCAGACTGTGAGGTGGGCCTCCTCTATTGCAGGTGTATCAGCTTGAGAAAATTAAGGAAACCTTTTTTTTAATTTTTTTTTTTACATGCTAAACTAACTTAAGTGATGTTTAGGAACAAAGAAAATGTTTTTTTCTAGTTCTAGTTAAGAGCATCTGGCATTACCAGAAAATGTGCTCCAGAAAATAAGTCTATAAGGGCTAAGAGTAGGCCCTAATCGTGATATAATCTCTGACGGGGGTTCACTGTGCCATACTTTGAAAAGTCCAAGGCTAGATGCTATATCTTTTAAAAGTGGAGTGTTTTATTGATTTTACCCTATATGGTGTGTGCAGTACTTTTTAAGCGCAAGCGAGAGACGACCTTAACAAGATGTTTTGTTTTAATATTATTGAAACAAGTAGTTACCTTTTTACACTTATATGTTTGTTAATAGAGTTGGGAATCTTTGGGCATCACACGATTTGATTACAATTCAGGAGCTATGATTAAATTATAAATCAATTATATATGCATCTTTGATTACTTATATTGTAAATGATTAATATATTGTTTAGACCAGGGGTGATAAATGCACGGCCCGTGAGATGAATTTGCAAAGTATAAAAATAAGCTGACCTTTCTGAATAAAAAAACTGCTGTTCCAAATGTGTCCACTAGATGTCGAAATAGCAATTTTTTGCATCCCCTGTTGCAATAGTGTGCATGACTTCAGAGGTGGCGGAGCTATGTGCAGTGTTAAGATAGGAGAATAGAGACAACACTTCTGTGTTTGGACACTACGTGCTTATTAGTGATAGTAATGATACAAAATGTGGATTGTTACTTTCATGCCTTGATTGTCAAATATGTTGTTGGTAATAAAACCTGTGACATTTCTACCCCCCCACAAATGCTTTTGATAATATGTACATTTCGTGTTGTACATTTTGTGGGCGCACATAAATATGCAAAAATAATATGTATCCCTTTCTAACTTCTTGTGTGTTGTAATGAAATAAGTCCAAATTCACAAATTTTGTTGTCGATTATGCTACATATGTACAGAATAAACCACATGATGTTAGTACATCAGTTGAGGAAAATTAGTAAATTACATTAATAATATCCTATAATTTGATTGTGATATTATTATTCAATTAATCTTCTGATAGATTAAAAATTAACACCAATAGGAGCATTTTAAAACTCTCCCAGACTCAATTCCACCTATTTCACTAATGAACATTATCACATCATTTATTCAGAAAGTATAAATAACGACAAATGAAGATAGAATACTATTAAGCGCAACATTTAAGTGTAAAAAATATGATTTGTAAATTTTCAGAATGTGCTTGGTCTATTTTTAAACAAAGAAACAATCTGAAGTATTTTTAAATTACCATGCCGTGATTTTACCTGTCCAGCCCACTTGGAAATAGATTTTCCTTCGTGTGGCCCCTGAGCTAAAGTGAGTTTGACACCCATGGTACTATTATTATATTGTAGATACTGTTGTAACGCTGTTCCAGTTAGACGTTTGTTGAAGTGTTCAAACCATTTATTTTCTCTTTTTACTACTTTACAGTCAAGCTAACTTAGCACCGCGACTAGCATAGCTTGTCTCCTTTTTCTCCCTCCCCCATGAGTCTGCATTTGATCTGCATTTTAGAACAGTCTGTATTGATTTTTTAAAGGGGCTGACAGCGGTGAGTGACAAGCTTGAACACCAAACAAATTCCAGGCAACAAGCAATGTTTATTCAGTATATTTAGTAGTTGTGATAAATATAGACACTTTTAAAAAGTATATGATCTTTCAAACCACTAAGGGTAAAATAAAATAGCCGGTGGTGTTCTAGTGTGTGAATGTGAGTGTGAATGTTGTCTGTCTATCTGTGTTGGCCCTGCGATGAGGTGGCGACTTGTCCAGGGTGTACCCCGCCTTCGCCCGATTGTAGCTGAGATAGGCTCCAGCGCCCCCCGCGACCCCGAAGGGAATAAGCGGTAGAAAATGGATGGATGGATGGTTCTTGTTTTGTTTTGAAACAGCCCATTTAACATATGTAAATAATCCATATTTGAGCATTTGTCCATCCATTCAGAATCGTCCAAATTCCTAATTTTCTCAGCTCTAGTTGTTAAATTATCAACATGTTTCTGAAAACATTGCCCATACATATATACTACAGTTAAAAACATTTTCTTACTAGACCGCTTGACTCTGGAACAGGTTGAAATGTATTATTTTTTAATATAATTTAAATGATTTCCTGTTGGATAGATTTTAAAATCTGACCAATAGTCGACCTATGATCCGGAGTAATTTGTTTTGAAATTTTACTTAACTTTACATACTTACACACGTTAAAAAAATATATTTATGATTGTGCCTTCATTCCTTTGTGTAATGGAATGTATGAGACGATCCACAAGATATCAGTTGGTGTACATTGTGGTCATCCAAGACTAGTTTATTCGCCTATGTAACATTGTTTGTGTTGTCTGTGTGTAGTATCTGGGATACTTTGGTGATGCCAAGACCATGTACCAGAGAGTCTATGTGAAGTTTCTGGACACCGTGAACAAAAGAGAGTATGTCCGTGTGTGCAGTCGGAAGCCACGCTGCAAGCCTATGAACTCATTAAGGTGAGCTATGACTATGACCTCTGAGAGCTGAGTGTTGTTTCTGGCAGTGATGTCATCTTTTGGTCTGTTTCACAGAGGTTTTCAGGTGAAGACTCTGCTGGGCTTGACAGCTGCCCCCCTCTCCCAGTCTCATACTCAGAAGCTTCGGCCCATCAAACCTCTCAAGCCAAGAGCAGAGCCACCACCCAAGAAGAGGCGGAAATGGAAGGAGGCCTTGTCGCCCACTGCCTCGGGATCATCCTCTGCAGAAGAAGCTGATGAGGAAGATGGTAGAAAATTATTTACATAGCACTTTCCATGCACAAACAAGTGGCAAGACAATAAAAAGAAAGAAGAGATATAAAAACCCACACACAAAAACTCATGTACACTATTGGCAAAAACAAAACATGGCATGGCACTGAGGATTGAGGAAAAACCCAACATTTAAGGCGTCCACACTGAATAATTACTAAAATAATGCCATCCAAAACAATAGTATGAAACATATTATACAATATATGTCAAAATAAAATATAAATAACACATTATTAAAAACAGAATTGACAGAATAATAGTAATACTATTAGCAATAAATAAAATGGAAAATAACACAATTATAAAACTAATTATAAGAGTTAAACATGATCAGTGAAAAGCCTGATTAAAAAGGTATTTCTTTATCCTTTTTCATAAAAATATTAACGGGTCTACAATCCTGAGGCTTTCTGGCAGACTGTTCCACAGGTTGGGGCCGTAGTGGCTAAATGCCGCCTCACCCTAAGTCTTAGTTACAGTATTTGGTAAAGATAGAAGTTTTATTGTAAAGTTTTATTGTTTTCAGTTTGACAACTTTATGTAGGAATGTATTTTAAATTTGCTGCTTTCTTTTCTCCAGACTTGAACCCTCCTGTGCCTTTTGCTTCACGACTTCTCAACACAAGAACCATGAAGGACACTTTCAAGAGCTTCGTGGAGCTGCTCATCAGCCTTGCCCTCGACGAAAGTGTGATGATTGAACTTGAAAGAAGAAATGGTAATTTACCAAATTAAAACGAAAGGGTGGTCTCCAGCTGCAAGTCTGACACAGCGTGTATTGTCACACGTACAGATGAGTTGTTGCTGCCACATATGAGAAGAATGGACGAGTTGATCAGTGACAACAGGAAACGCTTGCTTCACAAACTGCACATTGGGCAAGTCCTGAAGGTGGGTTTGCTTTTGAAACATTATATTGTTGCTTGTGAGAGAACAATGCGGGTCTTCTGTCATCTTCAGACGTCACTGGACAGCTGCCCAGAGATCTCTGTGGTGACGGAGTTGAAAAAGGACGGGGAGGCACCTTTCTTTAAAGTGCGTCTCAGTGGGAAGGCCTACAGCAAGAAGACCATGAAGCCTTACAAGTTGCCTAACAAAGAGCCACAGGTGGGCTGGTGTGTTTTGACAGCATTCAGATAATTGTTTTTTTTAACTGTCAGTGCTTTTCAAAACGAAC
Organism: Nerophis lumbriciformis; assembly: GCF_033978685.3. Classification (NCBI taxonomy): domain Eukaryota; kingdom Metazoa; phylum Chordata; class Actinopteri; order Syngnathiformes; family Syngnathidae; genus Nerophis; species Nerophis lumbriciformis. Next base: position 35,873,135 of record NC_084553.2, on the reverse strand, counting down.
AGCAATGTGGCAAAAAGCTGCATACATAATTTTTTTAAAGAATCTTAAAAGGGCAGGGTAACTGAACTTTTTAAAAATGTTGCCTATCGTTTACAATCATTGAAAGACATGAAGATGGATGTATTTTTTTCCAAAATGCATTCTAAATATTAAATAAATGTGATCAAAAGTCCGCTTACAATGGAGCTTATGGGAGCTGCTCTATTCTGCCTATAAAGCCCTTTAAAAAAACACCTAGACACCTACATTAAGGCTTCATGTACATGATGTAAGTTTATATGTAATGTAGTAATGGGCACATTTATAATAGCATTTAATATGTATGTATTTGGCTCATTTTAAGCATACGCATTGCATTAATTTCAAAAACGCATCACAAGGTTCGCTTATTTTTTTAACAAGGTCACTGGTTATTACTCACTGCAGACTTCATGAGAGCCAACAAACATAATAAAACATCACTTACTGCACAATGTCTGCTGTCATTGCGATGCAGACTTCTAGGATGTTCATATATTCCCATTCAGATGAAGAATGACTCATAATGCTCGCAATGGTGGGTGGAACCAAGCGTCTTTTCGTGTCGTTCTCATCTAAATTGGCTGTCAAAGTGTACCAACTTGTCGGAATACATTCTTGTGCTTCTGCTATGCAGGTGAGAGGCATGATTTATGATCTACAATAAAGTTTGATAAGCGAGGAAGCAGCTGATCAGTCGATCATGTTAACATTAGCACTTAAGCTGGTGATCACAGCGCCGCTATAAATAGTTTGTCTGCGCTAGCGCTTATAATACTAATATCACTAATACTTGGTTAATATTCAAGTCACGAAATGTAATGGAGTATTGTTGGCGCTTTTTGGATGTTTTTTTATTGGGTTTCATGGGCGGAATAGAGGACCTTCTATTGGCTCCGCTGTAGGCAGACTTTTATACTGTATATATATTTAGAATGCATATTAAAAAAATACATCCGCCGTCATGTCTTTCATAATGATTGTGAACAATAGGCAAAATTTCCAAAAAAGTGCAAAAGTTCCTCTTTATTGGCTATTTGCAATGTAGCTGTGCGCTTATCTTTTGTCCAGCAGAGTGCGCCATATCACACCATTTAATACTTTTCACTTTCCTTCTCCAGGAGTACACAGTGAATCAGCAGAAAAGCCACTGGTTTTCGTTGTATCACTCTCTACAACACTACAAGTACCACACATACCTCATGTGTAAGGACGAGGTGAGACTTTAAACACACGTATTTCACGAGAACTCTTTTATTAAATTAATGTGGTGATGCTTGTTGTGCAGGTCCTGCGGGTGCAGGCGGAAGAACAGGGGCAGCAGGAAACTGTGCAAAAGTATCTGGAGAATATAGCATGGGTGGAGGGGCTTTTTAATCGTTTTGAGGAGCTGATCAATCAAGTGCAGCTGGCCTGCCGATGATGGACTCAAAAAGACAAAAAAATACTGATGGAATGTACTTAAAACAAGGACTCCTAAGGCTGTCCTACCTATATGTCTGCTAAAGAGTGGCTGAGGCCTTAATAGGATCCCATAAAGGTTAGTGTCAGCAAAAAGCACCGTTGAATGACTTTTTGGGTGTATTTTTCTCAAGCTTCTCCTAGTTTGTCTTAAGAGTTTGTAGCCACATGTTCCCTGTTACTGCTCTCCGTTATGGAGTTCCAGTTTGTATTTGTTTTTGGCTGGATAAGTATTAACACTCGATGAGATGCAAAGTATGTGGCCTACAAAGTTAACTAGTTTTATCACTTTGACAAGTAGGCACAACTAGAGAGAAGCTGATAGATTGCACAAAGAAAAATATATTATATATAATCTTAGTTATATACAGTTTGTCAAACATCCCTTTTTCAGAGTGCCAACTCACACGTGGCCATTCATGTGTATATATGTATGTAGGTATGTGTGTGTGTATGTATATATATATATATATATATATATATATATATATATATATATATATATATATATATATATATATATGTATGTGTACGGTATGTATGTATGTATGTATATATATATATATATACATATATATATATATTATATATACATACATACACACACACACGTGTGTATGTATATATATATATATATATATATGTGTGTGTGTGTGTGTGTGTGTATATGTATGTATGTGTGTGTGTGTATGTGTATATATATATA
>NC_084553.2:35855950-35868450 GCF_033978685.3 Nerophis lumbriciformis | reverse complement strand
TAGTTTTATGAAGTAATGTTATAATAATGTATGTAATTGACCTTGGAGAGTGGATTTCTACGATATTTCCTGCGAGCTCTTTCTCAGTCAAAAACACCATCAGCAGCTTCTTCGTGTTTTCATGGATACCGTATTTTCGGAGTATAAGTCTTACCGGAGTATAAGTCGCACAGGCCGAAAATGCATAATAAAGAAGAAAAAAAACATATATAAGTCGCACTGAAGTATAAGTCGCATTTTTGGGGGAAATTTCTTTGATAAAACCCAACACCAAGAATAGACATTTGAAAGGCAATTTAAAATAAAGAATAGTGAACAACAGGCTGAATAAGTGTACGTTATATGAGGCATAAATAACCAACTGAGAACGTGCCTGGTATGTTAACGTAACATTATGGTAAGAGTCATTCAAATAACTATAACATATAAAACATGCTATACGTTTACCAAACAATCTGCCACTCCTAATCTCCTAATCGCTAAATCCCATGAAATCTTATACGTCTAGTCTTTTACGTGAATGAGCTAAATAATATTATTTGATATTTTACGGTAATGTGTTAATAATTTCACACATAAGTTGCTCCTGAGTATAAGTCGCACCCCCGACCAAACTATGAAAAAAACTGCGACTTATAGTCCGAAAAATACGGTAATTGACTGCTGTTTGGATAATGACGTCCTGAGCTGGCGTTATGACTCATTCTGCATCAGTATGGTGCAGACCAGTTTTGCCAAGTTGTCATGTTTTTGATGATTTCTATTTTTCAATGAATATCAGCCGCTTCATCTTCTCAGCACTGTCAACTAATGGCGGGAATGCTTGTACCTCAAACATGTTCTTACAACTTAAAGCATAACAACTAGCCAATAGATTGCTTTTATCTCAAAATACTTAAGTTGAGCAGCCACTTTAAAATATTTTTCATTACATAACTATGATACGTGAATGTTAGTTATAATGCATAACTTTAAGTGAAAAATTTTGCCAAATTCTTCTTGACTGGTTCTCATGAGAAAACTATTCAGTGGGAACCAGCCTGTTGAATAAAACATGACCATTATAGAGCAGCGACAATGGAAAAATGACTGTAAAACAAATATGTCTCTGTGCTGATGATAGAGACGAGCCTCTGTCCTCAATAGGAGGCGAGAACCAGTCCACCATTCCTCTACTGGTCAAACTGGTCAAGACATGCAGGACTTCTTTCTAGATTAATTTGAATGCACTGCATTGTTCCTAAAGTGGGAGAGGGGCTCATTTGTGACTGGAATGAATTAGACCTCAAGAGCTGTAAATGTGATGGTGTGGTCAGGCCTTTTGTTCTCGTTGCTAAAGGTTTAGGCACGTCCCACTGACGCTTCCAAGATGACACTTTAGGAGTTGCAACATCTAACCTTCAAGCACACATCGTGTCTGCTGTCCATTCGAGCAGACGTCACATTCTAGAATAGAATATATCTTTATTGTCATTGTACAACAAAATTGTGAGCAAAACTAATTTAGAGCAGACGTCACATTCTCTACCTGCCACCTGCTTTAGCCTCTTTGTGTCATGTGTGTGTCACAGTAAATCCCCAAAAAGAGACATGTCTTTATGATCACGCCCTGTGACAATGTGTTTTTGTATAATAATGATAGTTTGCATGATTGCAACGTGACAGTGCTCCCTTCCAAATGCCCAAATACCATAAGCACGCCCGTCACTGTATTGCTGCAAAATGTCCCTGCTTTATGAGGTAACCTTATCATTTTGCGCACAGTATCTGATGAATGCCTGTTTTTTGTGTGCTTTTTTAAATTGGGGCGCACATACTTAATGTGCCCCGTAAGAAAAAGCTTGGCAAATGTATAACGTCACCAGGAGGAAAAAAATACATTACTATTATAACTAATATTGATAAGAATAATAACAACCAAACTAACTTGAGTGTTTACAGTAAATAGTAGTGATGGGTAAGTGATGCATGAGTGAGTGTTTGGCCCACTCACTACCTGTATCGTCACAGCACTGATGTACTGTGTCAATGTTTTGTAATGGCCAGCCAGCTGCTGGTTTCAAAAAGGCAGTACATTTGACATGCAAATAAAATTGTTTATTTATTAAGATGCCCATTAGCTGTTACAATAGCTGTTCTCATGGGCTCTAAAATTTCGAAAACGCTTTGCTACATGACAAGATTAAAGCAAAAGTGAATACACACACATATTCATAGTTAATAAAAGAACAGCTCTGCATGAATAGCATATAATAGTTATGTTAATGCTGACTACACAATAGCCTTAAAAGTATAGTTGTTTACAGAAAGTCCCACTCCTAAAAAAAAAAAAAAAAAAAAAAAAAGATACAGATTATAATTTTGGAAACCAAAAATAGACCAAAAAGAAAAGTATAGTTACTCTTGTGTGAGTTTTATTTTTTATTTTTTTTACAAAAAGTTACTAGATTCATTACCAAAATCCAAAATGTAGCAACGTTAAACAAACCTATGTTTTTAAATTAATAGTTGCACAGAAAGGAATGTTAAATGCACATTTACCTTATTTGGCGCTATAATATCAACGTGATCCCACACTGATTTTTTTTATTTGTTTTTATTTTTTTGTAAACAACTCCTTTTAGTACGGGCTGTCAGTCGTAAGCCAAAAGATACCCTTCTTGATTAACACCATTTTTTAGTCAATTGACAGCAGCTGTATTGTCAGTGCTTTTTATTTCTTTATCTGAAAGCACACTATAGCACTCCTTGTGTTTCACGAGGCATCGATGCTTCAGTATCGTTTGACCCATCACTACTAAACAGCCAAAGCAATTCATTCAAATGTTTATATTTGTGTATGTCTGATGATCATAATAACCACAAGAAGTAAAACAGATGTCATTTAAACATATTAAAACATTACCAACAACTCCAAATAGCCGTGGAAATTGGCGATACGGCCTGAAATCTATATCACGATGTATGTTGCATCCTCCTGCGATAACGATATATATCACAATATATCATTGATCATATAACAATATATAAGACGTGTTATAAAAGGCTCCTAGGCTGCTGACGATAACATATTGCATCATCCATCCATCCATCTTCTTCCGCTTATCCGAGGTCGGGTCGCGGGGGCAGCAGCTTAAGCAGGGAAGCCCAGACTTCCCTCTCCCCAGCCACTTCGTCCAGCTCTTCCTGTGGGACCCCGAGGCGTTCCCAGGCCAGCCGGGAGACATAGTCTTCCCAACGTGTCCTGGGTCTTCCCCGCGGCCTCCTACCGGTGGGACGTGCCCTAAACACCTCCCTAGGGAGGCGTTCGGGTGGCATCCTGACCAGATGCCCGAACCACCTCATCTGGCTCCTCTCGATGTGGAGGAGCAGCGGCTTTACTTTGAGCTCCTCCCGGATGGCAGAGCTTCTCACCCTATCTCTAAGGGAGAGCCACGCCACCCGGCGAAGGAAACTCATTTCGGCCGCTTGTACCCGTGATCTTGTCCTTTCGGTCATAACCCAAAGCTCATGACCATAGGTGAGGATGGGAACGTAGATCGACCGGTAAATTGAGAGCTTTACCTTCCGGCTCAGCTCCTTCTTCACCACAACGGATCGATACAGCGTCCGCATTACTGAAGACGCCGCACCGATCCGCCTGTCGATCTCACGATCCACTCTTCCCCCACTCGTGAACAAGACTCCGAGGTACTTGAACTCCTCCACTTGGGGCAAGATCTCCTCCCCAACCCGGAGATGGCACTCCACCCTTTTCCGGGCGAGAACCATGGACTCGGACTTGGAGGTGCTGATTCTCATCCCAGTCGCTTCACACTCAGCTGCGAACCGATCCAGTGAGAGCTGAAGATCCTGGCCAGATGAAGCCATCAGGACCACATCATCTGCAAAAAGCAGAGACTTAATCCTGCAGCCACCAAACCAGATCCCCTCAACGCCTTGACTGCGCCTAGAAATTCTGTCCATAAAAGTTACGAACAGAATCGGTGACAAAGGGCAGCCTTGGCGGAGTCAAACCCTCACTGGAAACGTGTCCGACTTACTACCGGCAATGCGGACCAAGCTCTGGCACTGATCATACAGGGAGCGGACTGCCACAATCAGACAGTCCGATACCCCGTACTCTCTGAGCACTCCCCACAGGACTTCCCGAGGGACACGGTCGAATGCCTTCTCCAAGTCCACAAAACACATGTAGACTGGTTGGGCAAACTCCCATGCACCCTCAAGGACCCTGCCGAGAGTATAGAGCTGGTCCACAGTTCCACGACCAGGACGAAAACCACACTGTTCCTCCTGAATCCGAGGTTCGACTATCCGGCGTAGCCTCCTCTCCAGTACACCTGAATAGACCTTACCGGGAAGGCTGAGGAGTGTGATCCCACGATAGTTAGAACACACCCTCCGATTCCCCTTCTTAAAGAGAGGAACCACCACCCCGGTCTGCCAATCCAGAGGTACCGCCCCCGATGTCCACGCGATGCTGCAGAGTCTTGTCAACCAAGACAGCCCCACAGCATCCAGAGCCTTAAGGAACTCCGGGCGGATCTCATCTACCCCCGGGGCCTTGCCACCGAGGAGCTTTTTAACTACCTCAGCAACCTCAGCCCCAGAAATAGGAGAGCCCACCACAGACTCCCCAGGCACTGCTTCCTCATAGGAAGACGTGTTGGTGGGATTGAGGAGGTCTTCGAAGTATTCTCTCCACCGATCCACAACATCCGCAGTCGAGGTCAGCAGAACACCATCCTCACCATACACGGTGTTGATAGTGCACTGCTTCCCCTTCCTGAGGCGGCGGATGGTGGACCAGAATTGCTTCGAAGCCGTCCGGAAGTCGTTTTCCATGGCCTCACCGAACTCCTCCCATGTCCGAGTTTTTGCCTCTGCGACCGCTGAAGCCGCACACCGCTTGGCCTGTCGGTACTTGTCCGCTGCCTCAGGAGTCCTATGAGCCAAAAGAACCCGATAGGACTCCTTCTTCAGCTTGACGGTATCCCTCACCGCCGGTGTCCACCAACGGGTTCTAGGATTACCGCCACGACAAGCACCAACTACCTTGCGACCACAGCTCCAATCAGCCGCCTCGACAATAGAGGCGCGGAACATGGTCCATTCGGACTCAATGTCCAGCACCTCCCTCGTGACATGTTCAAAGTTCTTCCGGAGGTGGGAATTGAAACTCTCTCTGACAGGAGACTCTGCCAGACGTTCCCAGCAAACCCTCACAATGCGTTTGGGCCTGCCAGGTCTGTCCGGCATCCTCCCCCACCATCGCAGCCAACTCACCACCAGGTGGTGATCGGTAGAAAGCTCCGCCCCTCTCTTCACCCGAGTGTCCAAAACATGAGGCCGCAAATCCGATGACACAACTACAAAGTCGATCATGGAACTGCGGCCTAGGGTGTCCTGGTGCCAAGTGCACATATGGACACCCTTATGTTTGAACATGGTGTTTGTTATTGACAATCTGTGACGAGCACAAAAGTCCAATAACAAAACACCACTCGGATTCAGATCCGGGCGGCCATTCTTCCCAATCACGCCTCTCCAGGTTTCACTGTCGCTGCCAACATGAGCATTGAAGTCTCCCAGTAGAACGAGGGAATCACCCGGGGGCGCACTCTCAAGTACTCCCTCGAGTGAATCCAAAAAGGGTGGGTACTCTGAGCTGCGGTTTGGCGCATAAGCGCAAACCACAGTCAGGACCCGTTCCCCCACCCGAAAGCGGAGGGAAGCTACCCTCTCGTCCACCGGGTTGAACTCCAATGTGCAGGCTCTGAGCCGGGGGGAAACAAGAATTGCCACCCCAGCCCGTCGCCTCTCACTGCCGGCAACGCCAGAGTGGAAGAGAGTCCAGCCCCTCTCGAGAGAACTGGTTCCAGAGCCCTTGCTGTGCGTCGAAGTGAGTCCGACTATATCTAGCCGGAACTTCTCCACCTCGCGCACTAGCTCAGGCTCCTTCCCCCCCAGCGAGGTGACGTTCCACGTCCCAAGAGCTAGCTTCTGTAGCCGAGGATCGGACCGCCAAGTGCCCTGCCTTCGGCTGCCGCCCAGCTCACATCGCACCCGACCTCTATGACCCCTGCTATGGGTGGTGAGCCCATAGCAGCATATTGCATCATTTCCGTTTATATTATTTTTTCAAAACTCATATTAATCTATTTTGCTAATAAACTGTTAATATCTGGTTACTCGCTGTTGTAACATGGTTCTATCTACACTTCTGTTATAATGTAATAAACACATATTATTCTGTGGTTGGATACTTTACATTTGTTTTGGGCAAGTTTTGTAATACAAATGCTGTTCATATTTACAAAATCATTGAATGAATGAATATTTGATCACAATTATAATCCGACAAAAATACAGGATGGTGGTATAACAATATCAATTAAATATTTAAATATATTTGATTTTATTACATGTAGAGATGTCCGATAAATGCGTTAAAATGTAATATCGGAAAATTGCCGGTATCGTTTTTTTTTTTATTATCGGTATCGGTTTTTTTTTGGTTTTTTTAATAGTTTTTTTTTTTTTTATTAAATCAACATAAACAACACAAGATACACTTACAATTAGTGCACCAACCCAAAAAACCTCCCCTCCCCCATTTACACTCATTCACACTCATTCACACAAAAGGGTTGTTTCTTTCTGTTATTAATATTCTGGTTCCTACATTATATATCAATATATATCAATACAGTCTGCAAGGGATACAGTCCGTAAGCACACATGATTGTGCGTGCTGCTGGTCCACTAATAGTACTAACTTTTAACAGTTAATTTTACTCATTTTCATTAATTACTAGTTTCTATGTAACTGTTTTTATATTGTTTTACTCTCTTTTTTTATTCAAGAAAATGTTTTTAATTTATTTATCTTATTTTATTACTTCTTTTTTTTTTTAAAACACCTTATCTTCACCATACCTGGTTGTCCAAATTAGGCATAATAATGTGCTAATTCCACGACTGTATATATCGGTGGATATCGGTATCGGTAATTAAAGAGTTGGACAATATCGGATATCGGCAAAAAGCCATTATCGGACATCCCTAATTACATGCAATATTTTGAGCAAAATAAAGTCAGTAGTGCAAAAATAACTTAGCAAAATACTTTGGGTTTTGCTGTGTCCAATGACTGATTTCCTGAGTTTGTAAACTATAACAAAAACAAGAATATAATTTGCAGTAATAACAAATATCAACCTAATCTCTGTTTACATTCATGAACTCCAGCTTTTATGAATGTGTAATGTAGCATTTTTCGCTATTCCTCGTCCTCCAGTGAGAATGTTACGTGTAAGAAACTCAGTTTATTTCCCGCCACGCAGGCGAGGATTAGTGAGTCGGAAACTGGGAAGTTAGTCGCTAGTGAGAACGCTGCAGTGCATTGAGGACGCTGCTGTTCTCTCATCGCTGTCAAATATGCGGGACCCACACGGCTGACAACTAAAGGGCATTTAAAGGGCAACGGTAAATATGTCCTTCCTTCAAAGAAACAGTAGGTTATTAACTAACTATTACATGCCTTCTTTGCATTTTTTCCGCTCATTGTGTAATAAACGACACAATAATCAGCTTTTTTCTTTTGGCAGGTTTACAAAACACTCCGTGAGTTCCCGCAAAGAGTTGACAAACCAGTTTTACTTTAAACCAGGAGACTTCTTACTCTGAAAAGACTGACTTACCTTTGCTCTAGAGTATTGTAAGGATAGAAGCAGCGACTGTAAACAAGGTGAGTGCATATGAAGACTTGTCACTTCTTTCCATTCCACTTTTAGACACTTTCTTCTTGTAAGAGTGAGACATCATTTCTTGGATTTTGGACTGATTTTATTTGACTTTTTTTTCCTTTTTGAACGATGTAACAAACAGGTTTGGCCTTCCTTTCTTGAACCTCACCTGTTGGTACGCTGTACTTGAGTCGCCTTCCATTCAACGTGGAGTTTGTACATAGTGTCGCCTTACTTTGTCGGATTATTTACACCTCCAGACAGATGTCACTGGGGTCAGAACTTGAGGTCATGTGACGTATCGGTACCGTGTGTTGACAGTAAAGGGACTCCTCAGTTCTGTGACACCTGTGCATGAATGCAGTGAGGCTGATCCGAGACCAGCTTGGGGACCGGATCTTATTATAGAGTGTTCAGGTGTACCTAATGAAGTGTCTGGTCAGTGTAAACCATAAATAATACTTCACGTTTACTTTCTGACTTCTTACGTCCTGATCAGATCTTTTGGTGGACTTTTAAGGTGTGACTGTGACTTAAGTATTAGGTTGCACTCTTCCTGGAGAGCATGTTTAGATTATTAATGGGCTGTGAGCATCTTCGTTTGGAACAGCAAGTTTTCTTTGCCAGGTTACAAGTTATCGTATTTTGAGGGAAATTATCGTACATACCCGATTTAGCGTCGCTCAGGACCATCCGCTACTTTAAAACATTATCACAAATCGTGCATGGTTTTTATTTGCTTTGGTTTGCTGTCATTATTTGTACATTCTATTTGCACTACAGGATCACAATATTTTCTATTTTTCTATTCATTCTATTTTATTTATAATCTATTCCTGTTATAACTAGGTGTGTACAGGTGCGATATCTGATAGCGGTCCAAAAACAGTATCAGCTGTAAGCGTTCAGATACAAGCAGACTTGCAGCATGTTTACTTGTGCAAAGCTGCACAATCAGCTAACATCTAAATCAGTGGTTCTTAACCTCGGTTCGATGGAACCCTAGGGGTTCGGTGAGTCGGCCTCAGGGGTTCGGCGGAGGTCAAGACACACCCGACTCATCGTGTAAATACAAACTTCTCCCTATCGGCGTATTACGGATAAGGCAACAGCTGACTGATTTGCAGGTGTGTAATTTGTTGTGAGTTTATGCACTGTGTTGGTTTTGTTCTTTGAACATTATAACATTAACAAGATTGTTGCGTTCAAATGTCTATTAAGTACATCAATAGTAAAAATGTTGCGTTCATTACCAAGTAAAACATAAACCAGAGTGTTGCGTTGAAATGTCTACTAAGTACATCAATAGTAAGGATGGTGTGTTCAAGTGTTTACCAAGTAAAATAATAGTGTTGCATTCAAATGTCTACTAACTACATTAAAAGTAATAATGTTGTGTTCAAGTGTTTACCAAGTAAAACATTAACGAGATTGTTGCGTTCAAATGTCTATTAAGTACATCAATAGTAAGAATGTTGTGTTCAAGTGTTTACCAAGTAAAACATAAACAGGAGTGTTGCGTTCAAATGTCTATTAAGTACATCAATAGTAAGAATGTTGTGTTCAAGTGTTTACCATGTAAAATAATAGTGGGAGTGTTGCGTTCAAATGTCTATTAAGGACATCAATAGTAAGGATGGTGTTTTCAAGTGTTTACCAAGTAAAATAATAATGTTGCATTCAAATGTTTACCAAGTAAAACATTAACGAGATTGTTGCGTTCAAATGTCTATTAAGTACATCAATAGTAAGAATGTTGTGTTCAAGTGTTTACCAAGTAAAACATAAACAATAGTGTTGCGTTCAAATGTCTATTAAGTACATCAATAGTAAGAATGTTGTGTTCAAGTGTTTACCATGTAAAATAATAGTGGGAGTGTTGCGTTCAAATGTCTATTAAGTACATCAATAGTAAGGATGGTGTGTTCAAGTGTTTACCAAGTAAAATAATAGTGTTGCATTCAAATGTCTACTAAGTACATTAAAAGTAAGAATGTTGTGTTCAAGTGTTTACCAAGTAAAACATTAACGAGATTGTTGTGTTCAAATGTCTATTAAGTACATCAATAGTAAGAATGTTGTGTTCAAGTGTTTACCAAGTAAAACATAAACAGGAGTGTTGCGTTCAAATGTCTATTAAGTACATCAATAGTAAGAATGTTGTGTTCAAGTGTTTACCATGTAAAATAATAGTGGGAGTGTTGCGTTGAAATGTCTACTAAGTACACCAATAGTAGGGATGGTGTGTTCAAGTGTTTACCAAGTAAAATAATAGTGTTGCATTCAAATGTCTACTAAGTACATTAAAAGTAAGAATGTTGTGTTCAAATGTTTACCAAGTAAAACATAACGAGATTGTTGCGTTCAAATTTCTATTAAGTAAATCAATAGTAAGAATGTTGTGTTCAAGTGTTTACCAAGTAAAACATAAACAGGAGTGTTGCGTTGAAATGTCTATTAAGTACACCAATAGTAAGAATGTTGTGTTCAAGTGTTTACCATGTAAAATAATAGTGGGAGTGTTGCGTTCAAATGTCTATTAAGTACATCAATAGTAAGGATGGTGTGTTCAAGTGTTTACCAAGTAAAATAATAGTGTTGCATTCAAATGTTTAGCAAGTAAAACATTAATGAGATTGTTGCGTTCAAATGTCTATTAAGTACATCAATAGTAGGAATGTTGTGTTCAAGTGTTTACCAAGTAAAACATAAACAGGAGTGTTGCGTTCAAATGTCTATTAAGTACATCAATAGTAAGAATGTTGTGTTCAAGTGTTTACCATGTAAAATAATAGTGGGAGTGTTGCGTTCAAATGTCTATTAAGGACATCAATAGTAAGGATGGTGTGTTCAAGTGTTTACCAAGTAAAATATTAGTGTTGTATTCAAATGTCTACTAGGTACATTAAAAGTAAGAATGTTGTGTTCAAGTGTTTACCAAGTAAAACATTAACAGGAGTGTTGCGTTCAAATGTCTATTAAGTACATCAATAGTAAGAATGTTGTGTTCAAGTGTTTACCATGTAAAATAATAGTGGGAGTGTTGCGTTCAAATGTCTATTAAGTACATCAATAGTAAGGATGGTGTGTTCAAGTGTTTACCAAGTAAAATAATAGTGTTGCATTCAAATGTCTACTAAGTACATTAAAAGTAAGAATGTTGTGTTCAAGTGTTTACCAAGTAAAACATAAACAGGAGTGTTGCGTTCAAATGTCTATTAAGTACATCAATAGTAAGAATGTTGTGTTCAAGTGTTTACCATGTAAAATAATAGTGGGAGTGTTGCGTTCAAATGTCTATTAAGTACATCAATAGTAAGGATGGTGTGTTCAAGTGTTTACCAAGTAAAATAATAGTGTTGCATTCAAATGTCTACTAAGTACATCAATAGTAAGAATGTTGTGTTCAAGTGTTTACCAAGTAAAACATAAACAGGAGTGTTGCGTTCAAATGTCTATTAAGTACATCAATAGTAAGAATGTTGTGTTCAAAAGTGTTTACCATGTAAAATAATTGTGGGAGTGTTGCGTTCAAATGTCTATTAAGTACATCAATAGTAAGAATGTTGTGTTCAAGTGTTTACCAAGTAAAACATAAACAGGAGTGTTGCGTTCAAATGTCTATTAAGTACATCAATAGTAAGAATGTTGTGTTCAAGTGTTTACCATGTAAAATAATAGTGGGAGTGTTGCGTTCAAATGTCTATTAAGTACATCAATAGTAAGGATGGTGTGTTCAAGTGTTTACCAAGTAAAATAATAGTGTTGCATTCAAATGTCTACTAAGTACATTAAAAGTAAGAATGTTGTGTTCAAGTGTTTACCAAGTAAAACATTAACGAGATTGTTGCGTTCAAATGTCTATTAAATACATCAATAGTAAAACTGTTGCGTTCAAGTGTTTACCAAGTAAAACATAAACGAGAGATGTGATGTTCATGCACGGTTAGTTTTATGCACCAGTAAAAAAACATGGTAACACTTTAGTATGGGGAACATATTCACCATTAATTAGTTCCTTATTAACATGCAAATTAGTAACATATTGGCTCTTAACTAGTCATTATTAAGTACTTATTAATGCCTTATTCGGCATGGCCTTATTATAACCCTAACCCTCTAACCCTGACCCTAACAAATAACTCTAAATTAAGTCTTTATTACTTAGAATATGTTCCCCTAGTGTCCAAATAATTCTAAATTAAGTTATCTATATTCCCCATACTAAAGTGTTACCAAAAATATATAACTTTGTCTTGAATTTGAAAAAAAATAACACTTTATTTTTCACTAAAGAAGGGTTCGGTGAATGCGCATATGAAACTGGTGGGGTTCGGTACCTCCAACAAGGTTAAGAACCACTGCTCTAAATGTCTTCCAATCTTCCAGTCTTTTCTTGTATTTTAGTGAAGTCATTTACAAAAGGTCAACACTGTAGGCCACAAGTTACTAGGAGCAAGCAGCTACACAACAGCTAAGCACTCAATAGCCAGACATACATAATAGGTGTGCTTAATTGAACAATACTGCAGCCTAAAACACCACATTAGTCAATATAAACGAGGATCGAACAAAGTTGTATATTACTTACACTAACGTACAGGAACAAAACACATCTATCAGCGTTGCCAGACGTGCGATAAATGTCATCTTTGAACGATAATTAATGTGATCCTCAGTACGATCATTTCCCAAAGTCCCATAATGTATGATAATAATGTATGTACTAATAGTACAGACAGACATACT
>NC_084553.2:35785950-35848450 GCF_033978685.3 Nerophis lumbriciformis | reverse complement strand
ATTTGTGGTGTATTTTTCATGTCAGCTCATTAGTAAACTTGAAAGACTGCTGTGTGATATTTCTACCCTTGCATTGCAGGGTTTGTGTTTGAAAACAAACACAGGTAGGTAAAAGTGCCCCGCACACTTAATATGAAGGTTCAAATATTAGTGAGCCAATGGCAGCACGGCTGTTTTGACTTTGGCTGCTTAATCTCACTTGTTCTTGCATGCCGAAGGAACGAAGATTATCTGCACACCTGCTGGTAATGGCCTGATGCCACACATATGGCTGTCTTGAGTTTCCAATCATTTCTACAACTCTTATTTTTTTGTAATAGAGTGATTGGAGCACATACTTGTTGGTCACAAAAAACATTCAGAAAGTTTGGTTCTTTTATGAATTTATTATGGGTCTACTGAAAATGTGACCAAATCTGCTGGGTCAAAAGTATACATACAGCAATGTTAATATTTGGTTACATGTCCCTTGGCAAGTTTCACTGCAATACAGCGCTTTTGGTAGCCATCCACAAGCTTCTGGCAAGCTTCTGGTTGAATTTTTGACCACTCCTCTTGACAAAATTGGTGCAGTTCAGCTAAATGTGTTGGTTTTCTGACATGGACTTGTTTCTTCAGCATCTGACATCACATGGACAAAAATAAGACCTTCTGAAGGAAAGTTCTGTGGTCAGATGAAACAAAAATTGAGCTGTTTGGCCACAATACCCAACAATATGTTTGGAGGAGAAAAGGTGACGTCTTTAATCCCAGGAACACCAGACCTACCGTCAAGCATAGTGGTGGTAGTATTACACTCTGAGCCTGTTTTGCTGCCAATGGAACTGGTGCTTTAAATGGGACAATGAAAAAGGAGGATTACCTCCAAATTCTTCAGAACAACCTAAAATCATCAGCCCGGTGGTTGGGTCTTGGACGCAGTTGGGTGTTCCAACAGGACAATGACCCCAAACACACGTCAAAAGTGGCAAAGGAATGACTAAATCAGGCTAGAATTAAGGTTTTAGAATGGCCTCCCCAAAGTCCTGACTTAAACGTGTGGACAATGCTGAAGAAACAAGTCAATGTCAGAAAACCAACAAATTTAGCTGAACTGCGCCAATTTTGTCAAGAGGAGTGGTCAAAAATTCAAGCAGAAGCTTGCCAGAAGCTTGTGGATGGCTACCAAAAGCGCCTTATTGCAGTGAAACTTGCCAAGGGACATGTAAGCAAATATTAACATTGCTGTATGTATACTTTTGACCCAGCAGATTTGGTCACATTTCCAGTAGACCCATAATAAATTCATAAAAGAACCAAACTTCATGAATGTTTTTTGTGACCAACAAATATGTGCTCCAATCACTCTATCACAAAAAAACAATAGTTGTAGAAATGATTGGAAACTCAAGACAGCCATGACATTATGTTCTTTACAAGTGTATGTAAACTTTTGATCACGACTGTATATACACACACCACACACACACACACACACACACACACACACACAGTGCAAGAGTGCGTGAGATCATCAGCGGTGTGTTCTGACATCCTTTGGGTCCATCTCGACTATTTACTGCAGCAAAAGATAATGATGATGATAATGAGGCTGGTGCTGTGGTTTGACCTCAGTGAGTGAGCTCACCAGAGGGACCAAAACGCTCCCCGTGTTGTTGGCATGTGTCTCCCTCTGCAATTATTTACCTGCACTGATGTGTGCAAACACCTCTTATTCCTGCAGCTTTCTTTCAAGTGCAGTTGGTAGACGCTGGTGTCGGTTATAGCAGAGACAGAGCACCAGTGGATTTCTGACTCAAACCTGACCCCCTTCCCTCCTTTCTGTCTTTGTGGTTTTTAACAAGGGTTAATGGACATTGATCTGGATTTAGTCAGCAAATAGTAATCCACGGAATTGTGTGGATTACCCAGATGGCCACAACTCGTATAACCAGGATTTTTAATCTGATAATGTAGTCAAATAGTCATTGTCTTTCCCCCCTGGACCTTTGATGTGTATTACATATACTGTAGAATGACATAATATAATAACAATAATAAAAACTAACAATACAGAGGTGCCTCAATTTATGAGCACATTGCATTCGACGACGACAAAGCTCGTAACTCCAAACACTTGTATGACAAACAAGCAATGCCCATTGAAATGAATTAAAATCATTCTGGCCCCTTCCAAAACAGCACACTTTTAACATGTGGCATGCCTTTTAAGTTTTGGATGCCCGATTGTAGCTGAGATAGGCTCCAGCGCCCCCCGCGACCCCAAAGGGAATAAGCGGTAGAAAATGGATGGATGGATGGGTTTGGAAAAACATTACCATAGCATGCATCACAAGCAACTACAGTAGTTTTGTGAAATAATGTAATAATGCTGTTCAGCATTTACCTTTGGGGAGCAGACTTTTGCAGATGTCTCCTACAGGCTGCTTCTCCGTCGAGTAGTGATAGAAACTATGAAATACTTGATTATGTTACACATGGACATATTTGAGTGACAGAGGGGTCAGCGAAACAAGTGATTGGTATGTCAGTGTACCAGTGGCCATTGCTCTAAGACTGCAAGAGAAGCTCAAATTTGTACTTTTGTGTTTACATTTTAACTGACTAAATATGCGCTAGAATGCGTTCAACTTTTGTTCAGAATCAGCTACTTTCGCAACAGTTGACGTAATTTTTTTCTCACTAATTTCTTATTCATTGTAGTCACAGTGCATTAAACAGTGTTGAAACAGAGCGTCCACTGATTTCAATGGGGGAGCATAGAGTTGGTTGTTCCGCTGGAGCCAAACTCGACAGTCACTGGATAGATGCTCGGCTTTGTCTGGCCCATCCGACGTCGAGCTTCTCTGGAAGTGTATGGAAAGTGGCCTTGGCTGGTCTGGATGCTGCATGGGCTTCTGCATGATGGCAGGATGATCTGTCTGAGGCTGAATTGCTTTTTGATTGACAGCAAAATGAGCGAATCAGCGATCTTGAACTATAAACCACTGCCAGAGCAAATTTTCAACTTTCAATCCGTTGTTCCGCGTTTGAAAGACGTCAAACACAGCATCTGCAGCTTCCCAATATTTTCATAGATAAATGTTTGTCTTTTGGACGTTTGTGGCTAAAGTTTGTGTGATACGGACTGACACGGCATGCATTTAATGGTTTGTTTCTCTGAGTTGGTCGTTTCAGCCTTTTCCTTTTGCACAAACTTTCTTAGTTCCGGTGGTGGAATGTCAGGATTTTGTCGATCTGTTAGCAGCGCTCAAACACGCTCCTGGTACCCTAGCACCTCCAAAACCCTTAAATCTAAACTCCAAACATCTCAGAACAAGCTAGTCAGATTACTTCTAGACCTCCACCCCAGATCCCACCTCACTCCTACCCACTTCTCCAAAGTGGCCTGGCTCAGGGTGGAGGACAGAGTAAAACAACTTGCACTGAGCCTAGTCTATAAAATCCGCTACACCTCCCTGATACCGAATGACCGCCATAACCACAACACCAGGGGGAGCTCCACTAACCACGTTACACCCAGATTCCGATCTAACAAAGGTCTTAACTCATTCTCTTTCTATGCCACATCAATGTGGAATGTGCTCCCAACAGGTATAAAAGAAAGGGCATCTCTATCCTCCTTCAAAACCGCAATAAAAGTACACCTCCAGGCAACTTCAACCCTAAACTAACACCCTCCCCGGATTGTTGTTAATAATCAAATGTAAATAATCAAATGTAGATACTTTTCTTATGCCTTCTGATCTCTCTCTCTCTCTCTCTATGTCCACTACTTGCTGTACATATCCTACCAAGTCAGACCTACACTGTTTCAATATCCATTTCTCTGTTCTCAATTGTTGATGACTGATGATAACAACCATACCTAACCCCCCCACACCCCGAATTGTAAATAATGTAAATAATTCAATGTATATACCCTGATGATTATCTTGTGTGATGACTGTATTATGATGATAGTATATATGATAGTATATATCTGTATCATGAATCAATTTAAGTGGGCCCCAACTTAAACAAGTTGAAAAACTTATTCGGGTGTTACCATTTAGTGGTCAATTGTACGGAATATGTACTTCACTGTGCAACCTACTAATAAAAGTCTCAATCAATCAATCAATCAAACGTCAACTTCGAATAAAAACCTATGTTTGTTTCTTGCGTAAACGAAGCAGGGACAGCAGTGTGTAACAATATATCAACTTTTCTGTTGCTCAAATGGCACACCCCTGTGGTAAATAATTTTTCAGCCCGCAGAGGAACGGGCTGGTAACTCAAATCATGTTCGCTACCTAAATTATCCCAAAAGACAGAGAACTGAGGTACCACTCTATTGATTCATTGATCACTGTAGTTCCCCATATGGAATAGGGAAAGTAGTCAAATTCCTACATAAAATTCCCTATCCTACTTTATTATTATTTCACATATTTTTCATTTGTTGCTTAGCAAAATTCATAGTGTCTAACCATGTGTTTTTAATGCTACCCTGTAGTGACACCATTGCGCCTATAACCATCCCTGTTGCTGCCACACAAGATATTTAAAGAACATGGGGAGTTGGAAGAAACAGGAAGTCACATTGACACACAATAATGAAATTACTTTAGTTTTTTTTTTTACTTTGAACTCCATAAATGTCTGCTGTTTTCGTCTAGTCACAGATGGCCCTACTGTATAATAACATTTGTCATCCAGTGTTACCATAACATGGGCTGGCACACACTGATTTACGGCCCCTGGCTGCTGCCACCCCTGCCCCATCCTAACATTTGTTGAACAGGCTTGCTTTTTGCATGCTCCCTGAGGTGAGATGAAAGGAATGCAAACATCTGACCCCTGTGAAGTGTTCTTTACCACCAGACCTTCGCAACTTACATTCAATATCCCTCTTCAAATCAAGACTCAAAACACACCTATTCCTGACTGCTTATTTATTGTAATCATCTTTTCTTTTCTCTTTGTTGTTGTTGTTGGGTTTTTTTATCCAATTTGATTTTATTGTTGTGATTTTGCATGGTGTCCTTGAGTGCCCAGAAAGAAGCCTTATAAATAAAATTATAAATAAATGGGTTGTACTTGTATAGCGCTTTTCTACCTTCAAGGTACTCAAAGCGCTTTGACACTACTTCCACATTTACCCATTCACACACACATTCACACACTGATGGAGGGAGCTGCCATGCAAGGCGCTAACCAGCACCCATCAGGAGCAAGGGTGAAGTGTCTTGCTCAGGACACAACGGACATGACGAGGTTGGTACTAGGTTGGGATTGAACCAGGGACCCTCGGGTCGCGCACGGCCATTCTCCCACTGCGCCACGCCGTCCCAAATGTATTATTATTAGTATTATTCTGACTGGTTCAACCACATGACAAATGTCAAAAGGGGTACACTTTGCTTCAATTTGGCTCGGCAGTTTTTTGTGTGTGTTTCCTGCATTTTTTTAATGGAATTTTGCCTATTATTCACAATTCTTATGTAAGACAAGAACAAATTTTAGTTTTTTTATATGCATTCTAATTTGTAGTATTCGGCAAGTACCAGGTGGCTAACAATGCAGCTAATGGGAGTAATCCATTGCGCCTATAAAGCCAACAAAACTCAATTTGCATATTAACCAAGTATTCGCGATATTGTTATTATAAGCGCTAACGCCGAGGAACATATTTAAAACATATTTTCCCCATAAGAAATAACAAACAGTAAATTATAATTTTTTACCTACTATGTAGTGTGCAGGTAATTTCTTAGCATTTAGAATATTTAATTGGTATATAACAGCAAAAATAACCTATACAAATATTGTTACTAAAAATGAATCTTTACAGTCCTCACTTTTATTTATCTATACATTTCTGTCCATACACTTCTTTATTTATTTGAAATGATTCATATACTTTTTTTTTCTTCTCAAACTTCAATTTAATTTGATACATGTTTTGTACTAATACAATTGATGGGAAATCATTGTTCAATAATAAACTTTTTTGTGCAAAATAACAAATCTAACATAATTAAAACTTACATTTGCATTTAAAATGGCAAACATTTCTAAATAAGCTCTGATCAGGAATCTAACACAGTACAACTTCCTTACAAGACTAATGCTGCGTGCCATGTAGGGCTGCTCAAAAAAAATAAATTCACATCCAAATCGCTATTTTTTTATGTATTATTTATTCTGATTGTAAATCGATTAATCATTATCAAAAATCGGGGGAAAAAAAATATTTTTTGGAAATGTTTTTTTTAAGAAGACATTGAAAACATGAAACAACCATTACTGATATTATTGTTGCTTTTATACATTTTTGGTTTTCCTTTTTTTGTATTGTATTGAACAAGTATGATGTTTGTACATTTCTATCTTAAGTATTGTAACGCTGGGATTGGGTTGGAGTTGGAGTTACTCTATTTTCTTTTATTAGATCAATTAACATTCTGTGATTTGTGTAAACAACTATTTTAAAATACGCTTTTAAAAATATGTATTTTTTAATCCAACACTACGTGTATAAATCGTACATCGGCAGCCAAGAGGAGCTTTTGGAACCTGTTTTGAAAAGGTTTTATTATCATTTATTGACCGAATAATATATTGTGAGAATCGATTTTAAATGGAATCGTGAGGTGCACAAACATTCTCACCCCTTCATGGAGGGCAGTGACAACCTTGGGGAAAATTTGCCATTTTATTATTTTAAGTGACGTAGCAGGAAAGGTCTAAGAATACATTTGTGGTCAAATTTCATATGAAGCGCCCTGTTATTTATTCATTGACATGTTACGTGTGCTTCCTCACAATAAATAAATAAATTATTATTGCACGCACGAAGACCTCCATGACGAATAAAAACAAAGGACCCAGATTTCCCTCGCCCGGACGCGGGTCACCGGGGCCCCCCTCTGGAGCCAGGCCCGGAGGTGGGGCACGATGGCGAGCGCCTGGTGGCCGGGCCTGTCCCCATGGGGCCCGGCCGGGCACAGCCCGAAGAGGCAACGTGGGTCCCCCCTCCAATGGGCTCACCACCCATAGCAGGGGCCATAGAGGTCGGGTGCATTGTGAGCTGGGCGGCAGCCGACGGCAGGGCACTTGGCGGTCCGATCCTCGGCTACAGAAGCTAGCTCTTGGGACGTGGAACGTCACCTCGCTGGGGGGGAAAGAGCCTGAGCTAGTGCGCGAGGTTGAGAAGTTCCGGCTAGATATAGTCGGACTCACTTCGACGCACAGCAAGGGCTCTGGAACCAGTTCTCTCGAGAGGGGCTGGACTCTCTTCCACTCTGGCGTTGCCGGCAATGAGAGGCGACGGGCTGGGGTGGCAATTCTTGTTGCCCCCCTGCTCAGAGCCTGCACGTTGGAGTTCAACCCGGTGGACGAGAGGGTAGTTTCCCTCCGCCTTCGGGTGGGGGGACGGGTCCTGACTGTGGTTTGCGCTTACGCGCCAAACCGCAGCTCAGAGTACCCACCCTTTTTGGATTCGCTCGAGGGAGTACTTGAGAGTGCTCCCCCGGGTGATTCCCTCGTTCTACTGGGGGACTTCAATGCTCATGTTAGCAGCGACAGTGAAACCTGGAGAGGCTTGATTGGGAAGAATGGCCGCCCGGATCTGAACCCGAGTGGTGTTCTGTTATTGGACTTTTGTGCCCGTCACAGATTGTCCATAATGAACACCATGTTCGAACATAAGGGTGTCCATATGTGCACTTGGCACCAGGACGCCCTAGGCCGCAGTTCCATGATCGACTTTGTAGTTGTGTCATCGGATTTGCGGCCTCATGTTTTGGACACTCGGGTGAAGAGAGGGGCGGAGCTTTCAACCGATCACCACCTGGTGGTGAGTTGGCTGCGATGGTGGGGGAGGATGCCGGACAGACCTGGCAGGCCCAAACGCATTGTGAGGGTTTGCTGGGAACGTCTGGCAGAGTCTCCTGTCAGAGAGAGTTTCAATTCCCACCTCCGGAAGAACTTTGAACATGTCACGAGGGAGGTGCTGGACATTGAGTCCGAGTGGACCATGTTCCGCGCCTCTATTGTCGAGGCAGCTGATTGGAGCTGTGGCCGCAAGGTAGTTGGTGCCTGTCGTGGCGGTAATCCTAGAACCCGTTGGTGGACACCGGCGGTGAGGGATGCCGTCAAGCTGAAGGAGTCCTATCGGGTTCTTTTGGCTCATAGGACTCCTGAGGCAGCGGACAGGTACCGACAGGCCAAGCGGTGTGCGGCTTCAGCGGTTGCGGAGGAAAAAACTCGGACATGGGAGGAGTTCGGGGAAGCCATGGAAAACGACTTCCGGACGGCTTCGAAGCGATTCTGGACCACCATCCGCCGCCTCAGGAAGGGGAAGCAGTGCACTATCAACACCGTGTATGGTGAGGATGGTGTTCTGCTGACCTCGACTGCGGATGTTGTGGATCGGTGGAGGGAATACTTCGAAGACCTCCTCAATCCCACCAACATGTCTTCCTATGAGGAAGCAGTGCCTGGGGAATCTGTGGTGGGCTCTTCTATTTCTGGGGCTGAGGTTGCTGAGGTAGTTAAAAAGCTCCTCGGTGGCAAGGCCCCGGGGGTGGATGAGAACCGCCCGGAGTTCCTTAAGGCTCTGGATGCTGTGGGGCTGTCTTGGTTGACAAGACTCTGCAGCATCGCGTGGACATCGGGGGCGGTACCTCTGGATTGGCAGACCGGGGTGGTGGTTCCTCTCTTTAAGAAGGGGAACCGGAGGGTATGTTCTAACTATCGTGGGATCACACTCCTCAGCCTTCCCGGTAAGGTCTATTCAGGTGTACTGGAGAGGAGGCTACGCCGGATAGTCGAACCTCGGATTCAGGAGGAACAGTGTGGTTTTCGTCCTGGTCGTGGAACTGTGGACCAGCTCTATACTCTCGGCAGGGTCCTTGAGGGTGCATGGGAGTTTGCCCAACCAGTCTACATGTGTTTTGTGGACTTGGAGAAGGCATTCGACCGTGTCCCTCGGGAAGTCCTGTGGGGAGTGCTCAGAGAGTATGGGGTATCGGACTGTCTGATTTTGGCGGTCCGCTCCCTGTATGATCAGTGTCAGAGCTTGGTCCGCATTGCCGGCAGTAAGTCGAACACGTTTCCAGTGAGGGTTGGACTCCGCCAAGGCTGCCCTTTGTCACCGATTCTGTTCATAACTTTTATGGACAGAATTTCTAGGCGCAGTCAAGGCGTTGAGGGGATCTGGTTTGGTGGCTGCAGGATTAGGTCTCTGCTTTTTGCAGATGATGTGGTCCTGATGGCTTCATCTGGTCAGGATCTTCAGCTCTCGCTGGATCGGTTCGCAGCCGAGTGTGAAGCGATTGGGATGAGAATCAGCACCTCCAAGTCCGAGTCCATGGTTCTCGCCCGGAAAAGGGTGGAATGCCATCTTCGGGCTGGGGAGGAGACCCTGACCCAAGTGGAGGAGTTCAAGTACCTCGGAGTCTTGTTCACGAGTGAGGGAAGAGTGGATCGTGAGATCGACAGGCGGATCGGTGCGGCATCTTCAGTAATGCGGACGCTGTATCGATCCGTTGTGGTGAAGAAGGAGCTGAGCCGGAAGGCAAAGCTCTCAATTTACCGATCGATCTACGTTCCCATCCTCACCTATGGTCATGAGCTTTGGATTATGACCGAAAGGACAAGATCACGGGTACAAGCGGCCGAAATGAGTTTTTTCCGCCGGGTGGCAGGGCTCTCCCTTATAGATAGGGTGAGAAGCTCTGTCATCCGGGGGGAGCTCAAAGTAAAGCCGCTGCTCCTCCACATCGAGAGGAGCCAGATGAGGTGGTTCGGGCATCTGGTCAGGATGCCACCCGATCGCCTCCCTCGGGAGGTGTTTAGGGCACGTCCGACCGGTAGGAGGCCACGGGGAAGACCCAGGACACGCTGGGAAGACTATGTCTCCCGGCTGGCCTGGGAACGCCTCGGGATCCCTCGGGAAGAGCTGGACGAAGTGGCTGGGGAGAGGGAAATCTGGGCTTCCCTGCTTAGGCTGCTGCCCCCGCGACCCGACCTCGGATAAGCGGAAGAAGATGGATGGGATGGATGGATGGATGCACGCACAAAATGAGTGCTCAGTTGAAGGTGCTGAAACAGCTGTGTGATGTAAATGACACGATGTGTTGACTCTCCTGAAAGTTAAACTCAGTTACCACATACCATGAATTGATTAACGTGGACCCTGACTTAAACAACTTATTGGGGTGTTACCATTTAGTGGTCAATTGTACGGAATATGTACTGTACTGTGCAATCTACTAATAAAAGTTTCAATCAATATTGTTTCTCCTTGAAACGCTTTTTCCCATCTGATCAATCACCAATATGTAAAACTGTTTTTGAGTTTGAGTTAATTTCGAACATGCATAAAATTACAACATGATACATCACAATTTCCAGTTTCTCTATTAAACATGTTTGAAAAGGAGTAGGAAGAAGCAGAGCTTATTGAATCCTATCCCTTTTCCATTACATAGCAGTTGCCAACAATTGTGTTCACTTCCTGTTCTCAAATTATGCACATTATACTCCATGAGTAATAACATTAAAAATATATATATATATATAGATAATATGTGGAAAGAAAGTCCTGGAAAAGTTGAGTTTTTAGGACAAGCAGGAGATCCGATACATCCCAGCAGGCACGAGACATTCATGCAACGTTAATTATGCATCCATGTCCATTAAAACGGACTTTGAAACAACGTTGCAAAAAAGTTTTATCTGTAAATTGAGACAGTGTTGATGTCCAAGGTTGACTCCACGTTGTTGGTGAGGAAATGACCACATTTGACCACACGGGGCGGTATAGCTCGGTTGGTAGAGCGGCCGTGCCAGCAACTTGAGGGTTGTAGGTTCGATCCCCGCTTCCGCCATCCTAGTCACTGCTGTTGTGTCCTTGGGCAAGACACTTTACCCACCTGCTCCTAGTGCCACCCACACTGGTTTAAATGTAACTTAGATATTGGGATTCACTATGTAAAGCGCTTTGAGTCACTTGAGAAAAAGCGCTATTTAAATAAATGTAATTCATTTCAATGCTCAAATCGACGTCACAACCCAACGTTGATTAAACATCGTCAAAAAGCACGTTGTTTCAATGTTATGTTTGAGTCGCTCAACGTCAAGACCTAATTCAACAAAGTTCTCAACGTTGTTTTCATGTCCTGTGCCAGATGGAAATTGCTTTTCACTAGTAACCGTCCTGTTTTCTGTCCTCTCGCGTCCTTCAGAACCAGGCATGGCTGGGAACCCGTTCCGGGCCACCCAAATCTGGAGCAGCATCATCTCCTATCTCCACACTCACGTGAAGGTCAAGAGGCGGCGCCACAACCTCAAGTCCTATCACGACTGCTTCCTGGGCTCGGAGGCCGTGGACGCCGTGTTGGCTCACATCACCTTCAACCGCTTCTTCGGCGACGAGGCGGTCCCTCGCCACAAGGCCGTCCGTCTGTGTCAGGCCCTGATGGAGTCGAGGGTCTTTGAGCCGGTGGGCGTCAAAGTGTTCGGCAAGGAAAAGAAGCGGGCCACGTTCGAGGACAGCAGCTGTAGTTTGTACAGGTTCCTGAACCACACCGGCGCCTCGTCGCCGCTGGGCAACATCAAGTCCACCTCCACTGGGACCATAGAGAGCGGATACGACTCTCCAGGCCTCTACAGGAACGAGAACAACTACAGTCCTTTATGTGAAAGGTAGAAATGGGACCCATTACCTCCCTGCTTGGCACTCAGCATCAAGGGTTGGAATTGGGGGGTTAAATCACCAAAAATGATTCCTGGGCGTGGCCACCGCTGCTGCTCACTGCTCTCCTCACCTCCCAGGGGGTGAACATGGGGATGGGTCAAATGCAGAGGACACATTTCCCCACACCTAGTGTGTGTGTGACTATCAGTGGTACTTTAACTTTAACTTAACTTAATAAATACTTCCAGAGTCAAACCTACATCCAACATGTTCACCTTTCAAAACTCGACTTTAATACAGGGGTGTAAAACGTACGATCCGGCCCGCAAACAGGTTTTATCCGGCTCGCGGGATGAGTTTGCTAAGTATAAAAATGAGTTGAAATTTTTGAATGAAAGAAACTGCTGTTCTAAATGTGTCCACTAGATGTCGCAATAGAAATTCTTTGTAGATTATGCTACATATGTAAAAAAGATAATAAACCACATGATGTTAGTACATCAGTCAAGGAAAATGAGCAAACTACTTAAATAACATCCTGTAATTTGATTTTGATATTATTTTTTTATCTTGATAGATTGAAAATGAACACCAATGAGTTTACTGATGAACATTATCATATAATTTATTCAGAAAGTATAAATAACGACAAATAAAGATAGAATAATATTAAGTGTAAAAAAAACAACAACAACAACATTATGATTTGTACATTTTCAGAATGTACTTATTCTATTTTTAAACAAAGAAAACAATCTGAAGTTGTCTTTATTATTAAGTTATCGTGCCGTGATTTTACCAGTCCGGCCCACTCGATCTAAAATGAGTTTGACACCCCTGCTTTAATAGGACGACGACTGGAAAGAGTTGGGTGAAAACAGAAAATAAACAAGTTAAAAAGATGTATTTTGTCGGACTATAATGAAATAACCGCAATCCAAACAACACAAAGTAACCCTGTTTGAAATGTGACATTCCTCCAGACAAGAGGTGCCCAGCTACTCCACTCACTCACCAGTCAGAAGAAGCAAAATGGTGGAGGACATGCTGAGAAATCTCAACCTGGACACGACCATCACCCCTCAGTTGATCAACCAGGGCCTCTCCCAGAAGCGTAAGTAGCAGCCTGACCAAAAAAACAACAGCAACAAATGGTGCAAAAGGTCACACAAGCACTGTGTTGTGTGGTCCTTTGACCTCGCATGATCCCCCCACAGTTGTCCATGAGGTGTGGCGCCAGCAGGCCGTGTGCAGGCTCCTGCAGCTCATCGAGCTCCCGCTGCTGGAGGACTTGCTGCAGGGAAAGGACGCATCACGCTCTTCCTTGTACGCCTTGGACGGCAACTCGGACCTGATGTTGACGTCCAGCTACTTGGACAGAGAAGTGCTTAAGGCCTTCAGCGAGGCGCAGTAAGTGCATGTAAACACGGAAGTTGCAGTGTTTTAACCATTTACTTTACCACCTGTAAAAAATATATATTCATATATTTGGCATCTTAATATACTCTCTTAATATAACTTTCCCTAGTCCAAAGGTTTAATAAGGGGGGGGGGGGGAATTGTGATGGTAACCATAGAGCAGGGGTGGGCAATTAATTTTTACCGGGGGCCGCATGAGCAACCCGAGCACTGCTGGAGTGTCACACCGACAATATTTCAATTAAATTTTGCTCAAATTATTTTTGATATACCATGAGATAAATAATAATAATTTCATTTAACCTAACTTAACTTTATCCAAAAGCAGATTGCTTTTGATGGTTTTATTTTTAACACTGTCTTACACAACACTTCCTGATGTATAATACAATGCAAAAATGTCAATTTCTGTCACTTTATCCTGCATCCTCTTTAAAAGTCCAACATTTTCTCCCGTCAGATTTGGACAGCCATCTGTTGTCACACCTGCCAGCTTGTCCCATTTCAGTCCTAACATGTCCAAACACACATTTACCTATGTGAACAAGTCATTACCTGTGGTTGTCTCTTTAATTGACTGCATGGCTGCCAGCTCCTCCGTGATTTGAAAGTCTGCAGTTATCCCACGTAAGAAGATGAGCAGCTGGGCGGTGTCACGTACATCGCAGCTCTCATTCACAGCCAGCGAAAAGCAGTCAAAGTCGGCCGTTCTGTTCTTCAGCTGAAGCTCCAAGTTTCCAGCGATGGTCTCAACCCGCCTCGTTACAGTGCGTCGGGAGAGTAACACATTCTCAAATGCGCCCCTCACAATCGCGCACGAGCATACTCCACACGGAAGTAATACAAATAACGCTTTTCAAAACAAAAGCAGCACCGTTGTATTGCACATAGATACTTTTTGAAATTTATTTTGTAATTTATGATTGGCCTCACGCGGGCCGGACAGGGACGCACAAAGGGCCGGATGTGGCCCGCGGGCCGTAGAATGCCCAGGTCTGCCATAGAGGCTCCTCGGGACTATGTGAGCAGTGCAATTATTAGGGGAAAAAAACAGCTGACAAAATATAGGCTAAAAAGACTAGATTTTAAGTAATAAATACTAAAAACTTGTGAAATTATCTGTCCATGCAGCTAGTTAATTTTACTTGATAAGACATCATAAATTAAAAGTTGTATATCTAGAAATTAGCAGGATTTTTTTTTGTTTGTTTTGTTTTGTTTTTTTGTCCTGTCCAGCTTCTCAGGCAAATCATATAGTTCATGTAGATGCCCATGTCGACTGTTCAGATTTACTTTACAAAAGAGAAGTGTAAAAAAAAAAAAAAAAAAATTAGCAGGATTCTTAAAATAGAAAAAAGTATTTCATTGCTAAATTAAGCATCCTCAGGATGTTGCAGACTCTTTACACTTGCAGCTTTAATTGACATTGTATTTGCCATAGACATGCTACTGATTACCATTAATGATTTTACATGGTAATTTCAACACCTCCAAATTTGGTGATGAAAACTAAGACGCACGTTAAAATAAAACAGCTGGTTTGTAATAAGAACAATACGTACAGTATAAACATCTTTTGGGCACAACATAAGGCTAGCCTGGCACATTCAGCTTCGTGGCAAAGACTACTTTGTAGCTAGGCAACACATTGTAGCCTTTACACCGCTGTCATCTAGCGTCCAATTGCAACTGCATGCAAAGTCTACTATATAATACTTGCAAATGAGACTCAGAAATGTCAAAAGAAAACAAGACAGCACAGTTATCATAATAGCTAATTTTTAATTAAATGGTACATTAAAAATGAGATTTTATTATTAAATGATAAACATGTTGTAGAGGCTGCCCTCTAGTGGGTTCCTCGGACCACCACACATTGCCACGAAAGCCCGGATCAGGGGTACAACCCTGTTTTATTTTCATCAAATAGTGCAAGGTTTTTGCTTCCCAGCAAAATGTCTTTCCTGCGTCTGTGTCTCTCTCTCTCTCTCTCTGGCTCCCACTCCAACTCCAACACCAACCCCGTGTCTCGTTCCGGCTGCTGCTAATAAAGGCGACAGGTGAATAGATAACCAGTCCCACCTGGGCCATCCACTCACCTGTCGCTGTCTTCGAGGCCGGTCCTTGCACACCCCGTTCCGCGGCAGGCCCTCAGGCCACGCCCCCCCCCCTCCACACATGTATTATCGATTCCCAGGTTCCAGGAATTGGTAGCGTATCGATTCAAATGTAAAGGTACACTTCACTATGCACAAACGAGTCCAACATTGTCTTTCATGGTTTTAATGCTTAGTTCATGTCCCAACCACATGGAAATAAATGACATGAACATGAATGTTTGCCCACCAAGTGTAAACAGCAAGTGTCAGCAATACAATGTTTGTATAATCATCATCATGTTGGTAATTCCCTCCTAACTGTCCCTCAGTGAAGATGAGTGGATGTCTGGGGCGGTGGACTGTCTGGAGTTTCTCCCTGATGAACAAGTGGTCCAGGTCAGTCGAGGTTTGGCCGGCCGTGCCGGCGACCTAATGCGGTGTAAGAGGCTGCTCTACGACGTGCTGGCTCAGCATTACGCTCGAGCCGACCAGCCGCCTCTGCTTAGCAACCACGTGTTGGACATCCATTCGGGCATCTCGGAGCTTCTAGGTGAGAAGATCTGGGACCTAGATTCTAGGTGGTGTTTCTCTTTGTTACAAGATGTCTCTTCCCCGTCGCCTCATACTGATCATCGTTTTATGTGCTGTTAGTGAACGGTAAGTTGGAGCAAGCTTTGGAGGCCTTGCAGCTCAGCCTGAAGCTGCAGGACTCTCGCAGCATGGAGGAGCTCCGACGGCTGCTGAGGTTCATGGCTGTCGCCGCCAGAACGCAGGACATCAAACTGCACAAAGAGGTGTGTGTGTGTGTGTGTGTGTGTGTGTGTGTGTGTGTGTGTGTGTGTGTGGTCTTGTATTTCTACCCTTCTTGAGACATCAACAAGGAAAAGTACCTTCCATATGAGGACCGGTGAACAAGTTAGGACATAAATCATGGTCCCAATACGGAAAAACCATTGCATCTAATAGGGAATGTCTCATTGGCACCCCTGGTGGTGAAATCTATCAACATTAGGGTGGTCCCAAAAAGGAGGGATTTTTCAAGTTGACTGTGTGTCGGTTTTAAAAGTGCTCCCCCTCTGCTCAACATATGGAATAACATGTGTGTGTAAAAATTTGAAGTGCTCCCCCTCCTTGCCAACATATGGACTAACAGGTGTGTGTAAGAAATTGAAATGCGCCCCCTTTGGCCAAAATGTATTAAAAAATAAAATAAATATGTATATAAAGATATACTGTAATAACTTCAAGTAAATAATGAAGATTAAAAACCAATTACAAACAAAAAAAAAATTCAAAAATGAACTAAAATCAGTCTTTTTCTCACAATGTGTCAACTTTTTTCTTATAAAATTGGGAACAATTTCTCATATTATTTCTGTTTCTGTAATACTGTAATATTTTTTCGTAAGATTATTTTTTTATGTAAAATTATTACTTTTTTAATGTAAAATTATTACATTTTTAATGTGAAATTATTGCTTTTTAATGCAAAATGGCGACATTTGTCATATGAAATTCTGACTTTTATCACAATATTGGCAATTGTTTCGTTCTTGTAAAATAATGACATTTTTTGAGTAAAATTATGACTTTTGTCATAATTTTGCCAAGTACAATCCCGATTATTATTATAATATTGCCAAAATTTAAAAAAAATATTTTAAAATTGTGACTCATTTCATAAAATTGCCAACATTTTAAGCTTTTTCTTGTGAAATTGCAACTGTTATTGAGTACAATTCCAACTTTTATCATAATATTGCACACATGTTCAGTTTTTCTTGTAAAATTTTGACTTGCGTTGAGTAAAATTACAACTTTTATTATAATACTGCCAAAATTCTAAGTTTTTCTTGTGAAATTACAACTCATTTTTCACAACAAGCTTTTTTATATTTGCATCGTATGTATATATTATGAATTATTCATCTTTATATATATCTAGAAGGGGTGGTCATAAAGAGGTAGGCATTTTTCGGAGGTCTCAAGAAGGCAACAAATACAAGAAAGTGTGTGTGTGTGTGTGTGTGTGTGTGTGTGTGTGTGTGTGTGTGTGTGTGTGTGTGTGTGTGTGTGTGTGTGTGTGTGTGTGTGTGTGTGTGTGTGTGTGTGTATTACCGGCAAAGCCACATTACAGCAGTACCTCAACCACTGAAATTAATCAAAATCAATTTATTCCATGCTGGCCCCCACCAAAACAGTAGAATTTTAATATGTAACATGCCTTTTACAAAGAAAAACGGATTTTTGGTTAAGAAATATTGTATCAAAAACAACAATATGACGTCCCTTTGCCACATTGCACTTCCAATATTCCAATGCTTCACCACATCGCTGATTTTTTTAGGGTATACTGTTATATGTTTTTAAAAACATATTTCCTCTAAATGAAGCATTTTCACACATAACAATAGATAAATAAGCTAAAGATATCAAGACTATAGTATTGGCCACTCGAGGAGACCAAACCAATCAGAGCTTGCTGTTCAGTATCATGTCCACTGATTGGCTCAGCCTCAGTTAGCATTACTATATTGGATGAAAAGAGTGTAAAGGTGATTAAAGAGTGTTATTACATGTCTACAGGGCTCTCATAATGTTGAAAAACTGACTGCTTTTTCCAGACTATAGAGCGGTATATAAACTGTTTTTAGGAAAAACTATATTTTCCCACATATTAGCCGCACCAGTCTATAAGCCGCAGATATATATGTTGTAAAATGAGTTAATTACTCAGAAGGATTCTGTAAATGTTTATTTACATACCTTAATTGTTTCCAAACCATGTCTGTAACACGTCAGTAAAACGGTGAATCAAACAAAACAGAAGTCATCGCCATGAACCCACTAGCTGCGGAAGCTAGCGCTCCAATCAGCTAAACAGACTAAATAACTCCACAGTGACATTTTGGTGAGTTTACTGAAATTTTGTGAAACTGAAACAATACAAAAAGAATGCTGTTGTAAGTTAATAATACGGACACAGACACTCGTAAAACGTGTTAACATATTAGCTAATGCTAATAACATTATTATTAACATTAGTATTAGCTAACATTTTTAATGCTAGCGTCATTACATGACGATAGCGCGTACAAATATGCATGAAAACACTCCTACTGACATCACACATGGGACGGTTTAGTAAGTAAGAATTGTTTTAGTTATATTGTAAAATGTACAAATGTTGCTTGACGTGATGAATGAAGAATCCATACGAGTAGAAACGCTATAGACGGCTGGAAGACTGAACAGCACTCTACTTCCGGTTGAAAGCACTAAATGGAAGGACACTGCAGCAGTGAGCGAAATCGTCCAAAAGATAGCGCCATAGCACAAACAACAAAATACTCCTTCAGTGTGTTATTTTTTTATTTATTTTTAAAATTGGAATTATGGCCATCAGCGAAGAAAAATCCACAAATTAGCCGCACTGTTTTATAAGCCGCAGGGTTCAAATTGTCGGAAAAAGGTAGCGGCTTGTAGTCCGGAATTTACGGTATTTAGAAAGTCTTAAATGTTTTGGTTTTTTTTGCGTTCTTGCTATGAAATATTATATAATATATGAAATGATTAATTTATCAGTGTCATGTCTGGAACCAATTAACAGCGACAAACGAGGTATTACTGTACAATATAATGTAGTACTAACAAAGAGAGCAATTTTACAAAGTAACGTAATAATAATGTTCTGCATTTATCTTGACGAGTGGACTTCTACGGTATCTCCTTCCAAAAAGCCGCTTCTCCGTCAAACACACCATTGGCGGATTTCTCCTATTTTCATGGATAAATGTCTGCCCTTGAGGTATTTTTTTAACATTCTTGGCTGGTGTTGGACTCATTCTGCTTCAGTACGGAGCAGACTAGCAGCTACAAGATAAGGCTAGGGTGGATCTTACCGGGTTCAGCGGATGTTTGTAACTCAAAGTGTTGCTTGTAACTTAAAGCATAACAAGACAGCTCTTATCTCAAAACGCTCTTAAGTTGAGGCACCACTGTAACTTCACTGGCGGAGTTGTTGACCAACCACACGCGCTCTCCTCAGATCGAGAACCGCATGGCAGTGAAGAGGTCGTTCTCCAGCGCCATCGTCTACAGCAGGAGACTCTCCAAGGGCAAAGTGGACCTGATGGTTCTGTTCATGATGGACAACCACTGCGACCTGTTCAAAGTGAGTCTTCTGCGTGTGCGTCAGAGCACGATAAGCATCACGCTCTCAGCGAGAGCTGTTTCAGACCACGATAACACGCTGTTTACGCGGGTTTGAACCCCGCAGCCACATCAGGAGCTGCTTAAAACAGGTTCCATAAAACCAGATGCATCTGTCTGCCTAAAAGAAAACAACAAAAAAAGAACTTCCTAACAGGAAGGAGGCAGTAAGTTACATAAGAGAGATGCAGTGGGAGCCAAAATAATAATACCGCTTTTGTTTGTGCTCCTTTTTAATATTTCCATCCTGTCTTCACTGACTACACACACATTGGACACTGTATTAAACACATCTAATGATATATTTATTAATGTAATGTACCACTAATAACGCCTTGGAATTATAGTGTTTTTTAAGGGACCAAATAGTATTAAATAGTGGTAAAACGAAAACATGATTACACCATACACTAGTGTCCTGAAGTTGTATTGTGTTGATTACCGTATTTTTCGGACTATAAGTCGCAGTTTTTTTCATAGTTTGGCCGGGCTCCAGTGCGACTTATATATGTTTTTTTCCTTCTTTATTATGCATTTTTGGCAGGTGCGACTTATACTCCGTTGCGACTTATACTCCGAAAAATACGGTAAATGGAAAAATATACCATTTATGTTGGATCAGCTTTATATATTTGTTTATTTAGATCATTTTAGAAAAATATTCAAATTAAACATTATTCTAAAAAAAAATTAAGAAAATAACTCATTTTGTTTCAGGGGCCACCTAATTAAATGACAAGTGGACCGGACCACTACAATCTTGACATAATTACCTTTGGATAACAATAAGTCCATGTTCCATTTTTTTTAATGCAAACAAGTACATATTCCATATTTAATTAAATATCCATTTACAAAACATATACACCGAATTCTAAAGACAAGTGTTTTCACAAATACAAACAACCTTTCAAGTCAAAGGTATTTGGAACTATAAAATATAGAAATACAGAATTTATCTTCTCTCCTCTTTGCTCGATGTTGTATTTTTTTTGTTTTGTCTTGACGTGTGACACCAACTATTACATTACATTCCAGTTGTGCCTCATAAAGATTTTTCTTTCTACTTTTGAAATTAATCCAGCAGGCGGGATTGGATCGCAGACCGGGCCGGTTTTGACCCCCAGTCCGTAACTGTTACTCTTTGGTGAATTAGAATTGAATCAGAAGACTTTCTCTGATTGCTGTTGTCAGATCAGCTGTGCAGGCTGGAGTCTTGACATGGACCATTTTCTCCAATTGCCACCTCAGATTTTCAATCGGGTTGAGATCCGGACTGTTTTGCAGGTCATGACATTGACCTTACTTACGCATCTTTCTTCACAGGAAGTTTGCAGTTTTGCTCTATGGAAAGTTGCAGTGATATCTTAAACATGATGTCATCATCCCCAAACATCGTTTCAACTGAAGTAATATGAAGTGTCCAAAATGTTGTGCATTTATTGGAGATGTAATGACAGCCATCTCTCCAGTGCCATTACCTGACATCCAGCCCCGTATTATCAATGACTGTGGAAATGTGCACATTTTCTTCAGGAAGTCGTCTTCGTAAATCTCATTGGAACAACGTCAAACAAACGTTCCGCTTCATCAACTTGCCCAGTGCAGATTGGCGATTCATCACTGAATATGACTTTCATCCAGTCATTGATAGTCCATCATTGCTTTTCCTTAGCCCAATTAAAACTTTTGTTCCTGTTTATGTGTTTAATGATGGCTTTCTTTTAGCTTTTCTATATTTAAATCCCATTTCTTTCAGGCGGTTTCTGACGGAAGCTGTCTCCAGTTTCCGCCCATTCGTTCTTCTTTTGTTTTGCTGTGTATTTTCTGTTGTCAAGACATATTGCTTTAAGTTTTATGTCTTGACGCCTTGATGTTTTCAGTATGCTTGCCTTTTAAAACCTTCCCACGTTGTTTGTACTTGGTCCAGACTGTGAACAGTCGACTTCTTTTTGCAACAATGCGTGATGATAAGAAGTTTGATAATCCTCTCCTTGGTTTCAATTGACATCTATTTTGTTGGAGCCATGATTCATGTCAATCCACCTGGTGCAACAGCTCTCCAAGGTGTGAACCCTCCTTTTTAATTGCAGACTAATGAACATATTTAATCTGATGCAGGTGTTTGCTTTGGAAATGAAAATTTACAGGGTGACTTTATAATGTCTTTCTTTAAAATTTAGGGGTTCTATATATATATATATATATATATATATATATATATATATATATATATATATATATATATATATATATATATATATATATATATATATATACACTCACACACAGTACAGGCCAAAAGTTTAGACACACCTTCTCTTTTCAATGCATTTTCTTTATTTTCATGATTATTTACATTGTAGATTGTCACTGAATGCATCAAAACTATGACACATGTGAAGTGAAAACACTTTCAGGTGACTACCTCTTGAAGCTCATTGAGAGAATGCCAAGAGTGTGCAAAGCAGTAATCAGAGCAAAAGGTGGCTATTCTGAAGAAACTAGAATATAAAACATGTTTTCAGTCATTTCGGCTTTTTTTGTTAAGTACATAACTCCACATGTGTTCATTCATAGTTGTGATGCCTTCAGTGACAATCTACAATGTAAATAGTCATGAAAATAAAGAAAACACATTGAATGAGGTATATATATATATATATATATATATATATATATATATATATATATATATATATATATATATATATATATATATATATATTTTTTTTTTTTTTTTAATATTTTTTTTTTTACTTGATCTAAAAATTAAACTGTTAGTGCCAACCACAGATTATTTTCTTGATTTATTTTAGTGTTTCTTAAAGCCGAAAAGATGCCATTTAAAATGATTATAGTTTTGTGTCATGTTTTTTTTTTTTTTTTTTACAAAATTATACATCTGTGTGAGCTTTAAAATACCTGTTTTCTTTCCGCTTTCTAATGAACTCCAACGATTATTAAAGCTAAACAATTACATCGTTATATATACAGTATAATATGTTATTTTGAAAAGACAAGGGAACTTTGTCCATGTTTTACGACTCAAAATGTGGAATACAGTCTTATTTTCTGCCACCAGGTTCCTGTTTCGTTACACAAGATGGTGAGCGACAGATTAAAGAACATTGCCAATGGCAAGGAAACCGATGTCCTAACAGGTATGCACATTTCACACTGTAATAATAATAATAATATTGATGATATTCACTGTCCGACTATGTGTGTTTAGGACCCACATATTGCAGCAGGGAAGCTTACACTAATGTAGAAAAAGACACCAACGAGGAACTACGCTCATTACTGCAGACGATCCACGAGAATCCCATCCTACCTCCCAAAGAAAAGCAACGCCTCCTTGGACAATTTTACAAAGGCCACCCGGACATTGTTGTGCAGTATTTTGGCAATAAGTTCTCCAGCATGAACGTGGTGCTTCATGACAATCTGATATAATGATGTACATTTTGAAGGTATGGATTGCCTTTCTGTAAATAGTCTGAAGAAATCCGGATTAAACTGTGATATTTTAGGGCATTTAAAAAAAAAAGTGAAATATTTATGCAGGACACGGACATATGTTGTTCCTCCACAGGTGATATCAGTGCCTTTGCAATGGTTATGTTATGTTAACAATAAACAATGTGATGCAGACCAGCTGCGTCTGAGAAAACCTTCGGACGCCAATTTGAAAGTCTGATGTTGTGGTTTTGTAAACAGTCGGAGGGAGTCATAAGAATGTCCTCCCTGTGGGCATCGGAACCCCAATAGCTTAGTTTCAGCTCAGTCATGTGGTCAGGGATGTTGTTTAAGGCTCCAAGCAGGCAGGGGATGGCTGCCTTGTTAGTAGGAGGCCACTAAAGTCTTCCCACGCTTGTTTGCAGGTTAAAAACAAATATAACTTGTATTTAGTCCACCAGTCAGGACACATACAAATGGTTTCTGTACACATTTTATCACATGCACATTAGATTTTATGGCAATACTGAGTTGTGGTGCAAAAACACAGGGGAATCCTTTGCAAATATTGTCAATGAGACTTAATGACGTCATTATAGTTTGTATGCATTTAGTAATACAACTGTTCCGATACAACACCGATATTGGAGCCTTGAGTGTTGATCCGATACGATACCAGCACAAATCAAACATGCTTTCATCATTTTGTAGTGTGGGATGTGACAAAAGGTTTCATCCAGTGGAATTAGTCAAACAGAGAACAATGGTAGATGTAAAAACTCCCAAATCTATTTATTATTAACTGTCTGGGATGGATTGATGTTCTCTTTAACGTGGAGTGGTAATTGTTTCTTGGTGACACCTACTGGCCACAATAATCCATTGAGATAAGCGCATGACGCGGTAAGTTGAATGATGCGGACACGTTTGTTACTGGATACTTTCTTTTCTGCCTTGGAGACTGTACAGTGCAGGCCAAAAGTTTGGACACACCTTCTCATTCACAACACAACTGATGGTCCCAACCCCATTGATAAAACAAGACACACACTAATCAACCCTGATAAGGTGCACCTGTGACGTGAAAACCATGTTAGTTGACTGCCTCTTGAAGCTCATCGAGAGAATGCCAAGAGTGTGCGAAAAAGTAATCAGAGCAAAGGGTGGCTATTTTGAAGAAACTATAAAACATGTTTTTAGTTATTTCACCTATTTTTTTGTCAATACATAACTCCAAATGTGTTCATTCATAGTTTTGATGCATTCAGTGACAATCTACAATGTAAATAGTCATGAAAATAAAGATTGAATGAGAAGATTTGTCCAAACTTTTGGCCTGTACTGTATATGTAAGTAAAAGGCAACGGTAATAATTTGATATTTGTCTACTTTGACAAATGTCACGTTTTAGACTGCAATATTTTTCAATAAAGGGCACTTATGTCTAGCTTGTGTGCTATTGTGTGCTTAGCTGTTGCGTAGCTGCTCGCTCCTCATGGTCTACAGGCCACCTTGTTTACTTTTTGTAAATGACTTGACTAAAATACAAGAACAGGGTTTCCGCAAGTCATTAAAAAAGCATCTAAAGGATTTAATGCTTAAATGACATTACTAAACATTAAATAAGATGTCAACATTTATTAAAAATATTTAATGCTGGGAAATCACATGCTATTAGCTAATCACAAGTCGGCGAATAAAGGCAAGCAGTAGTTAACCATTTTTTAAAAATTTTATTTGACCTTTATTTAACAAGGAAAGTTCCACTGAGATTAAAAACAATCCTCTTTACCAAGAGGCAGCAGAAGATACAGTTATGTACAAATTCAGAAAAACAGTTAGAATTTGAAAACGTCATCGCAAGTGCTCTAAATCTGGACTTGAAAGCATTTAAGAAGTAAGTTAAATAAGTTTCCAGTCTTTTTGCAACATGTTTCATGTGAAGGGAGAAGGGGAAACAAAAACTATTTACCCCAGTTGTGTGCGGGCAAATGGAAGAGTGAGCACCACATGGTCATGTGAAGGCAAACAGTGAGGGCCAACACTCCTCTGTGTCATTAAGTTACAATGCCACATTTCTTTGGCGTGACCAACAAGGCAACTTCTGCGCTCGCCGCGACGCCACCACAACTGGCAGCTTCTGCTACCACTACAGAAAAATAAATAAATACAAATAAATACAAATTAATTCTCAGATGTAAAAAGTCTTCTGATTCAATTCTGATTCACCAGAGAGTAGCAGTTATGTTTGAACTATTCAAGATGATCATTGTCTAACGCTTACAATTCGTCTATACAACACTTGGAAGCTTTTGACCGTATACTATCTGCAGTAGGTCAAAATAAGTGGCATTAATTAGATTTGCTGATACTTGCATAAACCTAGCGACTTGTCCAGGGTGTACCCCGCCTACCGCCCGAATACAGCTGAGATAGGCTCCAGCACCCCCTGTGACCCCGAAAGGGACAAGCGGTAGAACATCGATGCATGGATGCACAAACCCAGGAGTAAAGACCAATTTGTGCGCTTATAGGAGGACATTTAGATGTTAACTGGCTGTCCAGCTTTGCACAAGTTAACGTGCTGCAGGACTGCTTGTATCGGAGATTATATCAGAGATTTTAGATGTAAATCAATATCATCTGATTTTTTTTATTATTTTTTTGCTGATATCGGACCAGGAACAGCCCCTAGTACTGACCATGTTTTTTATTTCCCCCTAAACAAATTAGGTTTTTAAATTACATTTTACAGCTGATATATTAGGTGACAGTGTTTAAAATGGAACAAGACACTGTAAAAAGATCTTATAATAGATACATTTTGGATTGTGTTTTGTTTTACATGTTTTCAACTACACAAAATTGGTTGTTTTAAATTGTAAATCTTAGATTACTTTGATTTTAAAGCTTTAAAATGATTTCATAATTCTATATTATATACTATGTACAGTATTTTTGATAATACAATGTAGTACAATTTTATATTTATAGTATTTCTTAAATGTTTTAAGTAAAATGCGACCCCATAAGGGACAAGCGGTAAAAAATGAATGGATGGCTTTCACTTTACTAAATGTCAAATACTGCTCTCTAGTGGACACTTAGAGCATTGTAGTTTTTAATCAGAATATGAAGTCTCCAAAAGAAGAAACACACGTTGGACTTATTGTACACTTTTATTGAAAGGAATCATTGGATGGATCCAGTTATGTAAAAATATTTGCCGCCACTGGAACATCACAAGGCCAAAACGGAGCTGTGTGTCACACAGCTGATGACTTAAAAACTTTGTACAGTATCTTGATCAGTCTTTCAACATAAAAACACAAGGACACTCAGGTAAAGTGTGTGAACGCAACAAATATTCCTCTCCTTTGGCCGCTTGGTACATTCTTGTAAGGCTCTTCCTTATCGGATCCTCTTCTGCTGGCGAGCGCGGTAGATGTCGTGGACGGGCGGCGCCACCGCTCCTTTGTCGTCTTCTTCGTCCGAGTCGGCGTTGGGTCTCTTCAGGGTCTTGGCACCGGCGTGGTTCTCCATAGCGCCGTTGCCTTCCCCGCTGGGGTCGGGGAGTCGGCCTGTGATGAGCTCGACAGCAGCTTGGACAGCTTGGCGCAGGTAAACGTAGATTATTACATTCGGGATATTAAACAAAAAAAGTGAGGTGTCACGTGACTTACTTTCAGGAAGTGTGCATTTCTTGAACGTCTCTATGAGCTCATCCACTTGAACAAAGGGACCCTGCAGGGAAGAACTTTAGAATCCGCACACAAGCATGCAGCAACCGTTATGCTCGTCACTGTACTGACGTTGAAACATCCAGGAGGGGGCAGCAGCTTCATCAGAATGACGGCCACAGGGGGCACAGGGAAGACTCCGCCAGAGACAGGATGCAGGCCTGAAGCTGTGGACACACCAAAAAGGTGAGTAGAAGAGCATCTTGGCGGCTGTGGTTAAAAACTAGGTGACGAGTACACACGGGCGAGGTGGCGCGGCTGGAAGGGGATCATCTGATTGGTATCTGGTTTGGGGTACTCCGGTTTTCTGTCCAGGTCGTCCTTCCGCGTGGGCAAGGATGGCGTCACCACCGTCTCGGGAAGCAGCGCTGCCAGTTTGGAACGAGACACGTCCTTCAAACACACAAGAACACACGCGGTTTGGACGCATGAATTTTTTGTTTGTTTCGTGTACCCGCTCCACACAACAGTGGACATTTGTCAAAACCTGGTTTGTAGGACCTTTTGTGGTAGGACTCAGCTATCAATTACCCATAAGACCTTGAGCAGGTTTGTGATGATTACAGTGGAACATTGATTTACAAACCCCTCACTGTACGAACATCTCCACAGACCCAATAGAAATATGCTTTGGTGTACAAAACTGGTCTCGGTGTACAATGATTTATCCAGACATTTTGTGCCCGGCAGCACATCCACTGTGGGCGGGCGGTTTGAGCTCCGGTACTTATTCAGTCAGTGGTACTTTGTGTGCTTTTTTATGTGTTTTTAGCCTTTTATTTTTT
Organism: Nerophis lumbriciformis; assembly: GCF_033978685.3. Lineage (NCBI taxonomy): Eukaryota > Metazoa > Chordata > Actinopteri > Syngnathiformes > Syngnathidae > Nerophis > Nerophis lumbriciformis. Next base: position 35,821,044 of record NC_084553.2, on the reverse strand, counting down.
ACAAAATTCTTCTAGCTATCTCAATACAAATTCAAAGAAAGCAATGGACAAGCGATGTGTGGTTTAAAACTTCAGGTAGTATCCACAGCATTACCGACACTGCCTCCTCCCCCTTTCTTCTGCTGCATGCCAAGAAAATTAATCAACAAGGTAAATTGAATTTCATTTGTTATTGAATTGTATTTGTTATTCTTAATTATTGGAGCAGCCTGGCTGTTAAAGAGTTTTGTCATTTCAAACTGTGTGTGTGTGTGTCGGAAGGGCGGCTGAAAATGAGGACGGTTCATTTATTTATTTTTATTAACTTTGTTTTTGTGCTTGCATTAAGTATTTTTTAAATTGTCATTATTGTTATAGTATTATTAATTATAATTATTCCACTTTCAAAATGTTCTGCTCATTCATGACAGTCATGCAACCATTTTTTTTTTTTTTTTTTTTTACTTTTTCAGGAATTCCACATTTTCTGAGATATATTTTCCAATTTGACTTTTTCAAACTTCCACACTTTCCCCCATCATTCTAAAGTCAAAATCTTCCTTACTAGTGTCAGTCAATTGCTAGCACGCTCGCTTTTTTGGCAAATTTTGCAGGTATACACTTTAGCATCATATTTTGGTACTTGACACATGCTTACTGTTAGCATGCTACCCTACTACAGCTGGGATAGGCTCCAGCACCACCCACGACCCCGCTAGGGGACATGCGGTAGAAAATGGATAGATGTTAGCTTTTTAAAAAAAAAAGCTATTTATGGAGGTATACACCCTTTGTCATATATTTTGGTACTTGACGCATGCTATATGTTGGCATGTCAACATTAGCATGTTAGCATCTTAGCTTTAGTAAGTCATCTTTCAGGTATACACCTAAAAGTCATATTTTTGATGTTTTTGATTAACGTGTTCCAAAGCACAACCGGTTGACAAATTTCATTAAAAACACACCTTGTACCCGAGAGCCTTGAGTTCACTGGCAGAGCAGGGGTACAAGTCCATGAACTTGTATCTGTCCACCAGCAAGGCTGTCTCTTTGCCTTCATATTCGTCCTTGAAGGCGGCGAACCGGCGCCGCTCCACCTTTAAGATACTGGCTAGGTCTCCTATGTTGCTCTCGAAGGCCAGAAAACGAGACCAGATCTCACTGATAAGGAAACCAACAGAAGACTGATATATGAGACAACCATGTGAGATATATATATATATATATATATATGTGTGTATGTATGTATAAACACTTGATGTACCCTGACTTCTCCGGCGAGAGGTTAGTTGAGGTGAGGACACGTTCAAACAGAACTCTGGTGTTGTTATCCTCTGCAGGGAAGTAAAAAGGTAGAAATACGTTACATTTTTACAGATAGTGTTTCATTGCCTTTATTAATGGCTTGTTACGTTGTGAAAACCATCTCTCTGTTGAAATGACTTTACTTCCTCAAACTTGTCATGAAGCTCGAAACAACATGGCTGACCACCGACGTATCACATTTGCTACCCAAAACACCAGCACCTACCGCAGCTTGTAAAAAGTCCAAAAGTTGCTGACTCGGATGTTGTCAGCAACCTTTCAATGCGATGTGAAAGATTGTCGCTGTCATTATTGTTCCAGTTGTCTCACCATGTTTTGTGGGTCCATGTTTACACTCAATGCTCTTTTGGATTACTTCTCTCAAGTCCGCTTTTTTCCAGCCTGTCTAGGTTCCTGACAAGGTATTTTCTTATTACAGTCCTTTTGTTTTGTATTACTTTCACTTGTAATATTTTTTAGCATAATTAATTTGTGGGATATGTTTTATTAACATTTTAGTTTTACACTTTTACAAATTTAACTATATAAATCAATAAGAAAATATTGAAACTTAAAAACAAGTAATCTACTATACATGTAATGTTAATAACTTTTTATATATATGTATTTGTTTAGCATTATTTATTATGTATGTACAGTAGTAAAAGGGATTAATATGACCCTTTTGGTTTATCTGAAACATGAAACGTGACAAATTTGGGGCGTGCACCATTTACTTTAGCCACCAGATGGCAATAGGGTATTGAATAGCTTAAAATATGTTTAATGGAAATTCCAACTTTGACCATGGCGTCAATTACTTTGTAGAGTGGCGCTATTATTTTATCTATTATATATATATATATATATATATATATATATATATATATATATATATATATAATCTATTATTTTAAACAGACTGCATTGTAAAATGAATGACACCCCACTTCCTCTCACGCAAGATCCACCCAGGAATGGGGCCCATAAGAATCCCTTCCCCACTGTATATGTGTACAGCTCCACTAATGGACATTGGAGTGTTACTTTCAAAGGCAAAATTAAAGTATTGCTAGAAACATAATTTAATATGGGACTTTAGTGTATTGTATGTATAGTACATGTTCCAAAAAGAAAAAAGCATAAAACACAGTATATTTAAATATACTAAATGTAAAAAAGGGAATAAATATTCAAAATAATCAAGTTTGGTTACGCCATCATGAGCGCCACACAAGGTTGTAAAAGTTTCAACTACAATTCTAAATAAGATGTCAAAAGCAAACTGAAATCAAATACACACAGCTTAAAGATTGATCAATACCCATTTATGATGATTTATCAACATATAAAAGAAATATACCTGAACAGAACGCTCATGATGGTTACACCAAAAAGTAACGCTATGAATCGCGTTTTTCCAAGTTTTTGGGGCATTTTTATGCTATTTCCAAGCATCTCCTTTTTATTATCGTTGATTTTAAATGGTCAAACTAATGCATATTATATATGCATGCCCTAGTAAACAAAAAAAGTCATATTTATTTTGATTGTTACATTTTGAAGTACATTTGGGTGCGAATGTACCCATTACCAGAGCTGTGCACATATATTTATGTTACAGATGTAATACAGGAAGTGAACAAAAGTATCAATAACAGCAATGAAATAGAGAAGGGGTACGATTAAATATACTCTGCTTCTTCCTCCTCTTTGGAAATGTTGAACTTTGTGTGACACTGTAAACATGCACATTATAATTGTGTGATCTTGTTTCTATGTTCCAAATAAACAAACATATTAAATTTTTATTATTTTCATATTTAAAATTGATTTTACAATTTGTATAATAATAATGAAAAAAACTACTTTGTTCAGATGATGGCCAACCCTTCTGATGCCTGGGCCTTTCTGCAGTTGAGTAAATCCACATCCTGTGCCACTTTTTTGCATTTGTCTACACATTACAGCTTTCGGCGACTTTGTGATATGATTATCTTAGCAAAAGTGCGGCGACATCAAGTTTCTTTTTTAGTACAACAAAACAACACACATTAGTCAAATGTAATGAGAACAGAACCTACCATTGAGATGCGAAAGGTAATCGATGTATGCAAGTATGTACTCTGGAATGTCACCATATTTCTTTAAACCAAGCTCAAAAATCTTAAAAGCCACAGATTTGTCCTGTTGGGATAAATAAATAAAAATACGAGTATGTGTTTAAGTAATGGTGCCACCTTGCAGGTAACAGTAGAAGCGCCTTACCTTGCTACAGTAGTACTCCATCAGTGCTGCGGTGACGTACACGTGGTGGCGTGTGCGCAGATCCTCTCTGGCCTTTTTGAAGATAGTGCGGCCTGATTTAATGCCCTCCGCCCTCCTGGCGAACTTCATGTACTGGATATAGACCAGCGTGGGGTCGATGTCCTCCACAGCCAGCAGTTTGTTGTAGATGCTGTGAACCTTCTCGTGCTTCATACGACTCTGTCACGCAAACACCACCAATTAATTCTCCACTGGAATGCTCTAATTGTTTCAACTTGCTTGACCTACTTCTTCATAGTCTGCAAAAGAGAAGTAAAGAAGCATGTTCTTCTTCAGTAGTGTCCCGATTGCACGTTCATAGATGTTAGCAGCCTCATCACTGAACAACTTAGAGTTATTCATGTCCTGTGAGCAATGAAAGCACTTTAGTAAATACAACTAGCACAATCGAGTGAGAGCCCAAGAGCTGTAGACGTTCCAAATGTGGACATTATGCAATTCATCATTTTTAAAATGCAGTGGTAACTCAACCTAAGAGTGTTTTGAGATAAGAGCTTTCTCTCTGTTAATTGTTATGCTTTAAGTTGCAAGCAAAACATTTTGTTACAAGCATTTCCTCTCATTAGTTGACAAAGTAAATGTTACAGTATACCCGGTACAATCCGACCAAAACAGCCGGCCTTACTCGCTGTCAATAGCTTACAGCTAGAACATACTTTAGATATTCCAACCATAGGAAGAAAGAAAGTGAGTGTGAAGAACAGTGCTGAGAAAAAGTGGATGGAATTAATTGAATTAAAGAAAGAAATCACAAAAAACATGACCGAGCTCTTCGCCAACTTGGCAACTCCAGCGCATCAAGGAGATACTGTACAAGTCCACCCGCCAAGGTAAATGCTGTACATTTTTATTACATTACTTCATAAAACTAATGTAGTTGTTTATTCACCAAGTACCACCTCAGAAAAAAAATGGCTCTTCAAGTACCACCTTAATGACCAACATTGAAATACAGTAGCGCAGTAGGCCTAAGCAATTTTGTTATTCTTATAGCCAGACCTGTGTGTTTATTTCCGTACCTGACGGTTTCGGCCACAACTGTTGCCTTCCTCAGAGGTTGTCACATGATGTTGCTGTGATGTGTCTGGTCAGCTGATTTAAACAGCTTTTGGCGCTGTCTTCATGCTTGTAGTAGCAGGCTGACAGCACCATCTGCAGTCCGACTTCTTCAGGACTGTGTCCCAGATATGGGAAAGTTGGTACGCCTCTCGTCCCGGTTCAGTCTGGGCGGCGCGCTTCCGGATCTCGATGGCTTCTCTGATCCAACGATGGTATTTGTTGCACTCAGTGCCGATGACTTGTGTGTTGTCCCAATCCATGAGGTGGTTCTCCCTCTTGCAGTGGTCTGATATGGCAGACTTCAGCTGTTCTTGCTGGCTTGTGTGCATGCTTTTTGTTTCACATGATGTAATTTCTTTATTTACAAAAACACCGATAACCGTCACCATCCACATTGTCCATAAATGTCTAAAACAGGACAAAGCGCTACACAAACGGACCACGCTCACCACTGAAGACATTACAAGGCAGTTGGAATGTTTCTCCACTTCAACCTACTTCCAGCACTAGTGTACTATCTACAGGCAGAAGGAGGAGTCCGCCTTGGGGGACTCGTTGTTGGCCATAATAATTGGCTTCTACATGGAAGATCTTGAAGCCCAGGCCCTCCAAACAGCACCAGCCCATTGCGGCCTCTCCTTATGGTAAAGGTATGTGGATGACGTCTTGGAAATAATAAAAAATAGGACGTACACAGGATCTCACAGACCACCTCAACACACTGGATGAAACAAACAATATAAAATTCACCTATGAAGAAGAAAAGGACAGCACAATAAACTTTCTGGACCTGGTCATAAAACATTTGGAGGATGGCAGTATACAAATTCTAATACATCGGAAACCCCCACACACAGATCAATACCTCCTTCGGACATCGGAACACCCCATAAATTACAAACTCTCAGTCGTAAGAACACTTTTTGAACGCACCGATCTCATCTCCCAGGAACAAGACAGAAAGGAGGAGGAACAGCACATTACAAAAGCAACTACCCAAAGTGGGCCATTGACAAAGGGTGGAATCAAGCTAAACAAAACATCATCAAGAGGAAACAAAAGACAAACAAAAGTATTTAGAAACAAAACAGGGCCATGGTCCTACTTCCATACGTCGGTGGGGTCACAGAAAGGGTGCAGCGGGCCATGAACAAATAACATCAACACTCCGGTCAAACCTCACACTAAACTCCAACAGATGTTAGTTCACCCTAAGGATAAAATAGACCAAGAACACAAATGCAATGTAATATATGAGATACATTGTATCATACATTGGAGAAACTGGCAGAGCCTTTAACGTCAGGAAGAAAGAGCATAGAAAATAATGTGAAAAGGAATCATCAAAAGCATGCACACGAGCCACCAGACGACAAGCAGAACAAGAACTGAAGTCTGCCATATCAGACCACTGCAAGAGGGAGAACCACCTCATGGATTGGGACAACGCACATGTCTTAGAGCAACAAATACCATTGTTGGATCAGAGAAGCCATTGAGATCCGGAAGCGCGCCGACTGTGAACCAGTACGAGGGGGCGTACCAACTTTCCCACACCTAGGACACAGTCTTGAAGAGGTCGGACTGCAGATGGCGCTGTCAGCATGCTACTACAAGCATGAAGACAGCGACAAAAAATGTTTAAATCAGCTGACCAGACACATCACAGCAACATCACCTGACATCCTCTGAGGAAGGCAACAGTTGTGGCCGAAACCATCAGGTATGGAAATAAACACACAGGTCTGGCTATAAGAATGACAAATTTGCATAATTTTTTGAAGACCTAATGAACCTCTTTCGATTAGTAGGTCTAAGTATTCATTTAAAAACAAGGCAGATGTTTTCTTTAGAAAGTATATTTAATATTTTTGGTCACTGTAACATTGCACCCAGTTTGAATAGTTACACTGTCTTTAAATATAGAAAAATAAAACTCTGTACTGAAATCATGTGATTTTTTGGCATAGCCTGGATGGAGCCTTTGTACCACAGTTAGAGAATCACTGTTCTATTGTATTGTTTTATACAATGATTCTTATCTAAAATGTTTTTTTCCCTTTAAAAGGCATGTACATGGTAAAATGGTGGTGTTTTTAGGGAGGCAACCACCGATTAAATTGATTTCACCTCAATTCAATGGGTAATTGATATGACACACAAGTGTTTTGAGTTGGGAGCTTCACCACATAGCCAATTAAGCTCGTAAATTGAGGTACTACTGGACACATTTTGACCAGTCAAAGGAAATTGTTACACATTACAGTTTTTTTAACCCATTAGGGTTCATTTAGTATAACAAAGTCAGTAAATGAATGTATATATTTGTAAACGCTCTGAAGTGGGAAAGGGGTAGGATTAAATAAGCTTTGCTTCTTCCTACTCCTTTTCGGACATGATGTAAAGTGAAATTATATGAAATTGTGTGATGTATTATGCTGTAAGTGTGTTCATGTTCGAAATAAACTAAAAGAAAGAAAAAAAGAAAGAAAGAAAGAAGGAACAGAATGCCCTACCTGGCTGCAACAAGCGGAGGTGCCAATCCATCTCTATTTTAGGGCTCTTCAAAGTGCAGCGTGCGGTTAGTTTTTATTGGCCCTCGACATGTTTTGAAAATAAAATAAATTCAGTGTTAATTAGGTGTAATCGACATAACACAAAAAAAATATTTTCTTTGACACCTACAACACAATAGATAAGCTAATGTGTTTTTAAAGCCAAGCATATTCTGATCTAAATTGTTTTTTTTTTCCAAATCAATTTTAACGTCTAAATTGTATCAAAGTGGCCTTTGCATTTTTTCATTTGTCAGTATGCACAGCCCTTGGGAGAGAAAGGTTGGACACCCCAACATGAGCAGCATTATTGTGCTCAATAGAGCAATGTAATGGACAGGGCAGTTCAGAAGATTAAGAATGATTTTAACATACATTTAAAATTGCTTCATTAATTTTTTTATAATCAACAAGGGAAAAAAATTGAGACCTTACAGTGTATTTTAAAACTTTTAAAATATATTACATCCAAAGTGAGCATTGTTATGTTTAAAATGCATTGGTTGTATTCGATCTGACATGTCACGAGATTATTTGAACTGTGGTACATGTACCACTTGTGGTACGCGGGCTCAATCTAACGTTATGCCCAAGAATCACGAAATAAATATTCAAACAGTGTTACTGTTCACACTGTGTGTAATGTTACAGTGGCCAAAATATCAAATATACTTGTTAAATAAAACCTCTGCCTTGTTTTTAATGACTATTTATGCCTACTTTGCAACTGTATTTTAATGCTGGTCATTATGGTGGTACTTGGGGGCCCAGTGTTTTCTGAGGTGGTACATGGTGGAAAAAGTTTGAGAAACACTGTTATATGTATTTGAGCCCCTGCATAATAATTGAAGGTTTGTGTCATACTCCTTTCTCTGCCAACAACTTGCTGGACTGCTCCAGGTACTGAGCTGCCTCGTACCACACGTCAGGATGGTGGCCCAGCACCAGTAGACACTGCTCATAAGCAAACATCACTGAAACAAAAGGTCACATGTCCGTTTCATAGCTCCAGTACAAAAGCAGTGGATGGAAACTGCAGTCAGACTTTTTAGACAGACAACAATACCTCTTTTTGTGATAAGCGTCTGGTCTTCTGTGCGCAGCGGGTTACTTTTCTCCCACTGGATGTACTTCTTCCACATTTCCACTTGCTGGGATTCCTGTGGAGAATTCTGTGGCGGCACTGAGGGGGCGTTCCTGTCCAGCCCCTTCATCACAGTCTCGTACTCCTGCGAGCCACCAGCAGGTTCAGCAAGACCATTCTGACGTTTCATTTTGGGAAGTGTCTTTACAAAGCTTCTTACCTTGGCAACTCTCCTAGCATTCATGTAGTCTCTGCTTCGATCCTCAATCATCTTTTTAGCCAAGTGTATATTGATACCCTGATGTGGGAAATAACCAACCGTCAGCATTCAACGTACTCTGTTGTTTTGCAGGGGTGTCAAACTTGTTTTCATTGAGGGCCACATCACAGTGATGGCTGCCCTCAGAGGGCCAATTGTATCAGTGAATAATATATGAATATAAATGTAGGATTTGCCTCATGAGATTATTGGACAATTGTCAATGCATTTGATTAGATTATTAGATTATTTAATTTACACTGCGATTGTAGCTGAGATAGGCTCCAGCGCCCCCCGCGACCCCAAAGGGAATAAGCGGTAGAAAATGGATGGATGGATGGATGTCAAAAACACAAAAAACGCTAAAAACCTGTCATTTCAGACACCCAAATTTTTGCGGTCGTTTGTACCGTATTTTTCGGACTGTAAGTCGCAGTTTTTTTCATAGTTTGGCCGGGGGTGCGACTTATACCCAGGAGCGACTTATGTGTGAAATTATTAACACATTACCGTAAAATATCAAATAATATTATTTAGCTCATTCACGTAAGAAACTAGACGTATAAGATTTCATCGGATTTAGCTATTAGGAGTGACAGATTGTTTGGTAAACGTATAGCATGTTCTATATGTTATAGTTATTTGAATGACTCTTACCATAATATGTTACGTTAACATACCAGGCACGTTCTCAGTTGGTTATTTATGCCTCATATAACGTACACTTACACTTAAACCTGTTGTTCAATATTCTTTATTTATTTTAAATTGCCTTTCAAATGTCTATTCTTGGTGTTGGGTTTTATCAAATAAATTTCCCCAAAAAATGCGACTTATACTCCAGTGCGACTTACCCGGTAAATGTTTTTTTCCTTCATTATTATGCATTTTCGGCCGGTGCGACTTGTACTCCGGAGCGCCTTATACTCCGAAAAATACGGTACATTACTGTAAATGGAAAAAACTACACCAATGTTTTTTCTGGTAAAAATCTGGTAATTAAGTTGTTCTTTTTGCCATAAAATCTACAGTTGTTTTTACGCTGTATTACTGCAGATGGAAAAACGGTACAACTGTTTATTTTAACGGTAGAATTCTGCCGCTGAGCTGCCATTTTTTGATCGTAGCACCTATTGTAATTTTATAGTGTACAATTTGATGACTATTTGTTCTTAAAATTATAAGCCAAACTGATTTTTTGGAATGTATATTTGTTGCATAATTACAGTGATTGTCAATTATTATCTTTTACCCCCCCAAGCAGAAAACATTTTGCGCCACCCCACACTACCCGCCACGACTATAAATAATATAATTTGTCTATACATTTGTTATAAGTGCACCTCTGCATAACATTGTATTCTTAGTAACGTTAAAGAACATACAAAAGAAATGTAGATCAACTTACAACAAAGAAAAACTTTATTAACAATGTTTTTGAGACTGTAAAAGAAAAAAATTAAACTGCACCAATTTGCCTAAAATAAAAAACTATGAACATTTAAACTATGAACATTTTTTTAACAACTTGAACCATTTAATATTGAAAAATGTAATTATGTAAACTCAATAAATAATAATACATTCAAATTGATCAGCAACATTAACTCAGGAGCACAATATATAAAACACTTTAACCTACAAAACAAAAATGAATGGAACAAGTTACGGTATGTTGATTTTTTTTTAATCAAAATGAGGAAGTCAAGATAAATGGCTCCAATGAGCATGTTGTGTAGTGCACAGCTTTTAGAAGCATGTTTGAAGCACGATACTGATCAAGCATGATCCCCGGGGTCACAAGTTCCCCCCTGGCATCCTTTTTGACATCATGAGGGGAAAAATCTTGTTGCTCATACACATTTTATCACCTCTGAGTCACCCCAAACAAGAGGAGCCAAGTCCTGTGTGAAAGTTTTAACCGCACATGTATAATTTTTAGATTTGTTTTCAGTAACAGACTGGTGGCTCAGCCATGCTTGTGCTTGTAGATTTAACGGCAGTTTTTGACACTGTGGACCACATCCTTTTGTCCGGGCTAGAGACAAGTGTAGGACTTAAAAGCAGTTGGTTACAGTTGTACTTAACTGAGCAGTCTTTTTCTGATAAACTTGGGTCATTTTCATCCAAACAAGTCCCTCTTGGTTGTGGAGTGCCTTAAGGTTCAATTTTAGGTCCTGTCTTGTTTTCCTTGCATTTGCTGCCAGTGAGTTCCATTTTTAAATAACACATTTACTTCACGGTTTTGTAAAAATATGCCGTCCCTTGAGATCAATAACAGATATAAACAAAGCCTTGCAAAACTGACTTCAATATGTGAAAAATTGGCTGTCTATCAAATGTATTAATTCAAATGAAAATAAAACTTTAATTGACCTCAACTTATTTAAATTAAAATAGAAGATCATCTGCAGTTGCAGCCAGCAAAATATCGAACTCTCCCCAGCAAATTAAAAATCAGTGGATTCTGTTAAATCAGCACTTAAAACACATGTTTATGCACTTTTAAAACCAGCTGAGCCGAACTTTTCTGGTCTTCTATGTACTGTTATAAATATATTAGTCTTTTTTATTTGCTTTTATCAGCTATTCTATTTTTGTCATTGTTAAGCTTATGTTTTTATTTATTTAAAAATGTAAATATATATATATATATATTTTTTAAACTTTGCAATTTTTCCCAACTTGGACACTATGTGCTTTATAAACAAACCTTGACCTTATAATAAAAATCAACAGAAAAACCACGTGAGTAGTGATTTTAGTGTGGCTGGACAGGACATTAAAACAATTATGATAAAAAAAAAAAAAATACATTATATATATATATATATATAAAGCTAAATTTAAAAAACATTTACATATATATATGTATGTAAATATATATATACTTTTTTTTTTTTACTTGGGACATCTGGATTGTGGGCGCTGGCCTTAGTTTAGGGACCCTTGGTCTTAACATTTCAAATACACTATTGAGGGACATTTGAGAAGCATTTAAAATTGTTCAAGAATAACTTAGAACATAGCACCTTGAAGAAATAGATCTCACCTCCTCGTATTTGCTATAATCTCTCCAGAGCTGCTCTATGTTTATCATGGGATTCACGCAGCCCCTTTGGTAAACCCGCCGCACTGCTGTGATGCGCTGGTTCTCTGCATATGAGCCCACAGCCTCGCTAATAGAACATAAAACAACATTAGACCTGCATCACTTGCTACAAACAGTTAATACTGGAGGCAAAATTACTCACACTCCCTTGAGAAAATTGATGTAATCCACCCAAATCTGTGACAAACACCAAAAATCATTAGGAAACCACAGTAAACAGAAATGTATGTTATAGAACAGAATCGTATTAACCTGATAAGACATAATTTCCATGCCAATTTTATCCAGAGCAAAGTCGTATGCCTGAGCCATCTTCTCTCTGAGGACAGGGGAATTTTTTTAAATCCATTCAATATAAATCAGTAATATTTACAGGAGTCATCTTACTTGTAGCTGGGCAACTTTCCTTTGGTCTCTCGCACGTAGGAGAGGTAACACTTCCATAGGTCGATGTGCAACACTTTCATGAGGCATCTCTGGAACAGCTGCAGGGTGGAGAAACCGGTTTATACACAGCAATAATGGCGGTGTGTGGAGGAATTATTTGTGGTCAGTACTGCTATTACATCTGTACAGATTACTCTAAAGTATATGCAGTTCTCCTTTCTATATTATACAGTAATACAATGGTCGATTAGATGTGAGGAGTGTACTCACTTTTATGAAATAGAGTATAATTTGGAGTACTTTGATCCAAATGCAATAATTTTTTTGTATGTTGCATTATTGCGAAAAGAAAAACATGTCAGTGGCGCTGAACAATGAAAAAATAAACATTAAAAAAATCTTGAATAATAACATTTTTGTTTACATAATAACATTACTTTTATGTTGCCGTATAACAATGTCAGTAACAGGGTAGCAGCAAATGACAATTTCTTCCCAGGGAAATCCATAAACTTAATCAGAAACCTCCCCTATAGGGACCCTACTCACCTTTTCTACCTTGTCATAGTTTTTAGCCTTGACCTGCAAATAAAGAGTGTAAATGCAATGTTATTTTAAGTCATTTCCACCCCCATGCTGGGCTTCCAATAAACATGCGTTCATGCACACTCAACCCTGCAGATCAACAAAGTGAAATTCACACAAGAACGACAAGCCACTTGTTAAAAGGGGTTTATTATTACTTGGGGTAGATTGTGCCTCCAACTAATGGCAAATCTATACAGAACATATGAATTGCTGTAGAATCATATTCCAATGCAAAAGAAACCCAATATAATCTTTCACATGTGAGTTGTTGGAGCACCCATCAGGAAAGACTGTTGTTTTTGTGATGTTAATACTCCAGGTCAGCAGGATGCCACAATTGTAGTGCTACCAAGTAACCATAAATTACCGTATTTAAAACCATATATGTTGAGGTATTCCACAATGGTAAAGTCGACAGCATTTTGTGGTTGTGGCATGCACAATAGTTTGTTTTGTGAACTAACTGAAACACATCTGCATGAACACATAGTTGTAATACCAGCTGGGCCATGACCCCAAAAGGGACAAGAGGTAGAAAATGGATGGAAGGACAAGAACTTTTACGCCTTTGAAAAATATTAAACTACACTGCAATACCAACATGGTTGAGGCAAAACTGTGTTTGCCCTACACATATGTAATCTATGGAAAAAAACATGACTCACATTAGATAAGTCAAAAGTTTATTTTATGTGTATTTTTATGCATATTTTCCAAACAGCCCAACTAGCAATGTTTTGTTGTAATACCACTGCACATCACGGGTGGCACTAGTGAGTTTTTATACCTTAAACAACTGAGCTTTACCACTGCGCCTAAAAGGTGTGGTCTTACACGACCTAAAAACAAACAAAAATGGCATATGACTCAACAAAATAGACCAGGCATTATTGCTGACGTAAGCACTCTTCACTGCTTTCTCATTCCCAAAGGACAGAGCGACAGGAAAATGCAAATGTATTAATTATGGATGCATGAAATGGGTCTATTGTTGTGAGGATGTGGTCACTTTGTCTTAACGTGCTTCAATTTTGGCCATGAAGCCTGCGCAATTAACTGTTGTAATCCCACGAGTCATGCCCCTTTTTAAACACGGGTGCATGTGAGATCAAACGTTTCATACTGACATGTCAGATGCTGATGCAGAGACGCCCCATCTTTTCTTTACAAAGGGTGTGTAGTCTTCCTAAATGTTAAAAGCCATTTATTTAAAGTCACATGTTCACTGTGTACTAATTACAGATTGAAAATCTTAACAGAAATATTAGTTCAGTATTGTGTACAACTGCATTGCATCATACTAGAAGGTGTTTCTAATATGTTGAATTTAATTACGCTGAATTAAGTAATTAAAATATTAGAACGGTGCATTTAAATTACCAATGACAATCATAGTAGGAAACATTTAAAATATGAATACCTCTCTGATAGTGTAAATTGTAAAGGCATACTTAACACAACTGTTGTGCTGGAACAATTTAATTGTGCAAGAAGTCAAAATTGGACTTGCCATTTTCACCTGTCTACTTATGATAAATAATTTTCACTTAGGTGCTCAAAGTTTGTTTGAACATCGCAGCCCAGGTCGATCAATAAAATCTAGATCTAGCAAATTGATGGACTAAAAGGGGATTGTGGGGCCTTGGGTGAGGTATGCATGCACTAAGAGTGCTTGGCATCTTAACCCACTTGGGAGGTGCAGCACAAGTACTGTCTTTCACCTTACTTGACCATGAAAAGGGCCAATTTTGACTGACCGAAGCATTCTATACACTGACATCCAATTCTAGCATACGCCAGAGGTCAGCAGATTACAACATGGTGCTACGCAAAGGCTGTTGGTTTAAATCTAACTGCAAGTCCTCCTAAGAGTAAGCACTGCACCGACAGATCCCAAAATAGCTCTGACACATTCTGACAATCACAACTTGACTTAAGCAAGACGTACAGTACAGGCCAAAAGTTTGGACACACCTTCTCATTCAATGTGTTTTCTTTATTTTCATGATTATTTACATTGTAGATTGTCACTGAAGGCATCACAACTATGAATGAACACATGTGGAGTTATGTACTTAACAAAAAAAAGGTGAAATAACTGAAAACATGTTTTATATTTTAGTTTCTTCAAAATAGCCACCCTTTGCTCTGGTTACTGCTTTGCACACTCTTGGCATTCTCTCGATTAGCTTCAAGCACACCTGTGAAGTGAAAACCATTTCAGGTGACTACCTCTTCAAGCTCATCGAGATAATGGCAAGAGTGTGCGAAAAAGTAATCAGAGCAAAGGGTAGCAATTTTGAAGAAACTTCAATATAAGACATGTTTTCAGTTATTTGACCATTTTTTTGTCAAGTACAGAACTTCACTTGTGTCCATTCAGTTTTGATGCCTTCAGTGATGATCTACAATGTTCATAGTCATGAAAATAAAGAAAACACATTGAATGAGAAGGTGTGTCCAAACTTTTGGCCTGTACTGTATAGTATATAAAAAGTCTGTTGGCACTAGAATCTATCAGTCTACTACCAACCAAAACCCTTTAAGCAAATCCTGACAAATATCATCCAATATGTGATCTAAAACAAGACTGCTGACTGTGCAAATGTGCTTCAGATTGCACAATGTAATCTCCATAACCTTGCTGCAAGAACCAGCGCCTCATAAGTACCTTTATTTAGATCGAAATCTCTTTTTTGCATATATCCAAGCAAATCTCAAGCTTTAAAAAAAATAAAAAAATTATCCTTTAAAATACTCTTCTTAGCCTTTCCCCAAAGGTTCTTTCTGCTACTTGCTTCGAAGTCCACTGGATGATCCTGGAAAGGTGGTCATTTCTGAGCGTTTGGTTTTGTTTTCAGTATCCACAGCATAACAACACTATAGTTGAAGTAAAAAACTGTTTCATGGTTCTTATGCTGAGTTTAAATTTAAAAAGGGGGTGATTAGTTCTCTGTTGCTGACTGCATTACAAAAGAAGGCGAAAAAACAAAAATGTGGTCCTTTTCCCCTCCCTTCAGGAGGATTTTAGGTCTCTGGTATAATGTGGGCATCAAAAAGCAAGAGTATTTGTTCATAAAATTACAAAAGAAATGACACAGGAGGCAATAAATTGACACAACAAGTGAATAAAAGGCTAATGCACTCCAAATACCATTAAAATTGTTTTAATACTGTTGCAAACCAAACATGCAACAAATGCATTTAACCCACTTGAAAATATATGGCGAGAAAAATACTTCTTAAATCCTAGGAACAGAAAAATAAACTTTCCCCTTTTAACGTTTAAAGACACAATCCTTAAAAAATACCATTTTACCTATTTATAATGAAATGCTTTGGTAGGGGATAACGTAAACCCTCATCAAATCAAATCTCATGGATGCAAGACAAATAGTTTGTGTGAAAATCACATTGTTGATCATCTAAGGCAATAATAATCTCAGTCATGCATTTAATAGAAAGAGGGGAGAAAAAAAGTATTAACCTCAGCTTCAATGAATAGTTTCCAGAATCTGCCGGAACTTGGAAACTGTGTGACAAGTCGCTCGTAAGTCTTCCTTGCTTTATCAATAGGTTGGTTCTAAAAAGGGAGAGTGCATTTACATCCACACAAATGTGAGGAACTAAAAATATGTATTGGGCATTTGGTATTTTTAACAGATCAATAAACAACCACCACCCTTGAACCCATTATTATTATTTTTACCCCCTTAATGCAACTCTTGAGTCACTAAACCTGTGCTTCTCGAATCAGAATGCTCCATGCGTCAAGGTCATATGGGTTTTCTTCCAACTTCTTCTCTGCCTTCTTCACCTTCTCCGGGACATACTCTGCTGCCTGCATGGGGATGACAAAATGCATGATAATCAAATGTGCTGTGCAATGGCGACTTAACATGAAACTGATAACATTGTATTATGAAAACAAAAGTGGCTGTTAAAGTTGCACAAAAATTACAAACTTCCATGCAGTTCGTGGGTGGACACCTTTGTGATGAATTGAGCTCATTTATTAACTAATATCACTCAACAGCTTTTGCATCTTCGCAAGCATTTATAATTTTGTAGTTATGCACTTACAAATAACAAGGATTTAGTTATAGCAGATATTTGAGTAAAGGAGCGTGTCAGCCTAACGACTTGGCGGCAACGCAGCAACTCGCTGGTCAACGCGGCCAAAGGAGGGGTTTGCAGTGACATATATCCCAACCTAGCAGCATTATGACGATACAGTGGTAAATCATGATATACCAATGTCAACATATACACTGTATAAACACAGTGTAGTATAACAGCAAACACAAGCTAATAGTGGTAGCATTTGAGCAAGGGCCTTGGCAACGCTAGCTAACTTTACCTGGTCGGCTGCTGCATCGGTAGACATGGTTGGAAGAGTAAGGTGGGGTTAAATAACTTTTAAAACGTTTAACCACTAAATGAAAGCGTTGTGGTGAATTTTAAAGCACGCTATGTAACAGGCATTATCTTCAAACTACGCCGTCACGTTTCCCTCAAAGAGCCCAACGCTCGGGGACTAGCCGAATTTTCAAAATGGCGAGCATAGCAAAGTCTTTTCCGCTTTGCATGTGGCAAAAACAATGACACATCCGGTTTTAATCCTTCACAATAAAACGAGACGTTAACGCAAGCTACTAGATTCCACAACAGTACTTATGCAATTTCAAATATACTCAATATAATAATTAATTTGTGTTTGTTCATTTTTTTATTGTATCTGATTCAAGTGACACGTGGTTAGGATTAATAACAAAAACGAAACAAGTTGTGTGCCGAACAACTGTGATTAAATATTTCTTAGGACGTCATAAAAAAATTGTAAATATCATCATATCATTACCATGAATAGATTAACCTGGACCCCGACTTAAACAAGTTGAAAAACTTATTCGGGTGTTACCATTTAGTGGTCAATTGGGAATATGTGTTGTACTGTGCAATCTACTAATAAAAGTTTAATTCATTCAATCAATCAATCAAAGTTTATTTATATAGCCCTAAATTACGAGTGTCTCAAAGGGCTGCACAAACCACAACGACATCCTCGGCTCAGATCCCACATATGCAAATGTGCGCCCCAAATATCAGAGGAAGTGAACTGACTTCTAAAGTTAAAAGTTAAAGTACCATGATAGTCACACACACACTAAGTGTGGTGACTCTCTGCGTTTGACCCATCCCCTTGTTCCACCCCCTGGGAGGTGAGGGGAGCAGTGTGGAGCAGCGGTGGCCGCGCTCGGGAATCAATGCAATGCATTTTCCATCCATCCATCCATTTCCTATCACTTGTCCCTTTTGGGGTCGCGGGGGGTGCTGGAGCCTATCTCAGCTGCATTCGGGCGGAAGGCGGTGTACACCCTGGACAAGTCACCATCTCATCGCAGTGCACAGAGTAAACATATAGACAGACAACATTCACACTCACATTCACACACTAGGGCCAATTTAGTGTTGCCAATCAACTTATCCCCAGGTGCATGTCTTTGGAGGTGGGAGGAACATGCATGATCGAACCCAGGACTACTCAGGACCTCCGTATTGTGAAGCACATGCACTAACCCAGGGGTAGGGAACCTATGGCTCTAGAGCCAGATGTGGCTCTTTTGATGACTGCATCTGGCTCTCAGATGAATTTTAGCTGACATTGCTTAACACCATAAGTCATGAATAATTCCGCTGGTGATCACAGTGTTAAAAATTACATTCAAAATATAAAACATTCTCATGCATTTTAATCTATCCATCCGTTTTCTATCGCACCTGTTCAAGAAGTCGCATGAATGGTAAAAGTATTTTATTTATTATTGGTTAGCTTCAGAATAACAATGTTATTAAAAAAGAATAAGAGACTTATTATACTCAAAAAATGTTGGTCTTACTTAAAAATACACTCATTTAGTTGCATTCAGTGTTATATGGCTCTCACGAAAATACATTTTAAAATATTTGGCTTTCATGGCTCTCTCAGCCAAAAAGGTTCCCGACCCCTGCACTAACCGCTGTTACACCGTGCAGCTGTTCCCCTCTCTGCCAGTAGGCGGAGATATATAACAACCACCCTAGAGCCCCTGCAACAAATTGGACTAGACCAAAAAAGGAAACTACCGAGTCATCACCCATCCTTTTTTGTGGTCTTAAATCCCCATAATATCGGGTGACTATACTTTTTATGTATGATGTAACTTTATTTGTAGATATGGAATCTAATGGATACTTTGTTGTATTTCCACACTAAATGGTTTGCGTTGTTCCCCATCGAGTCATGTGTGGTCGATTGATCTGGCCTGCCCAATGCCGTCAGCTCACAAACATTCGCTCGCAGACAGACATGTTGGAAGCTAGCAGGGCTGCGGTGCCGAGCATCTAGACGGGGGTAACGGCCACCTTTTGCCAGATGGGCTACCTCCACCCAAATCGGAGGGAGACACATTAGAACTGCGTAGTTCTCACCTGGACACGACTTGGTGTCCGTAGATGTTCATATGCGGGAGCCAGTTGACGTTTAAAAATGCGGGAGATGGTGGCTTTACCGAGGGGGAGCTCTCCCTTCCTGTCGTCTAGGACAAGATGGCAGCAGTGCAGGCGAACTGTGCATGCTATGGATTCATAAGTCCATAACATGTTCAGAGAAGCGCTGGATTATATTTATAGTGACTTTACGTGAAGGTAAGTCGAGAGGGACACAATCCTATACCAATGATTTATTCGTGTCGATCCACATTTACAGTTTAGCCGTGACGTAACATTGTCATAACTTATCAACAAACTTAGCTAGCGTTTGGTTTTAATGAGATAGTAGCACTTACTGGTTACAGCACCATCGTATTGGTAGGTCCATTCTAGGCTTTACTTGTTGGAACATTTCTTCTACACTTACGCGACAGTGACGTTGGTAGTAATGATTAACGCGAGTGCTTCAGACACTCTTCTATTGTTTTATTTCCATGTTGTCACGGGGAAGCGTCCATGTAAACATTGCTACAGCATGCTTGAACACCGCGTTTTACTCTGTGGAGAATATGGACCGCGTTACTTGTGATCCGTGAGTCTGCTTTTATTAGCAATGTCACTCCTTTGCCTTGTAATTAAAGTCAACATCTTAAGACGTTTATGGGCAAGTTAGCACAAACACGGCAGACCTTTGAATGCTGCGAACTATTGGGATTGTGCATACATTGTTATGTTGCTGTGAATATCTCTGCTTACTAACTCTAGTTTTTAATTCTAAGATGTTGCCTTTAAGTGTCCCGATGGAAAAGCAACTACGTGACTGCTCATAATCTCACTGGCATCCTTTGTTTTTGTCATCGCCTCATAGTTCACAGCATTAGGTACACCTTATCAGATCCAAAATGGCTCTATCTACATTTTTTGATAGGTATTGCAGAATAAGTGTACCTAATTCTGCGACCCAATAAGGGACAAGCGGTGAAAAATGGATGGATGGAAAATTATGTGAAATATTTAGGATCAGGTCACAACAATGATAAGTCTCATATAGTTTCGCCATGCTTTAAAGGGAACTGCTTAAAAAAAAATAATAATAATTGCAGATAATTCATAAAAAGCCAATAATTCACAATTCTTATGAGAGACAAGAACACACATCTTTTTTTAAATGCATTCTACCTTAAAGGGGAACATTATCACAATTTCAGAAGGGTTATAACCATTAAAAATCAGTTCTCAGTGGCTTATTTTATTTTTAGAAGTTTTTTTCAAAATTTTACCCATCACGCAATATCCCCCCAAAAAAGCTTCAAAGTGCCTGATTTTAACCATCGTTATATACACCCGTCCATTTTCCTGTGACGTCACATAGTGATGCCGATACAAACAAACATGGCTGATAGAACAGCAAGGAATAGCGACATTAGCTCGGATTCAGACTCGTATTTCAGCGGCTTAAGCGATTCAACAGATTACGCATGTATTGAAACGGATGGTTGTAGTGTGGAGGCAGGTAGCGAAAACGAAATTGAAGAAGAAACTGAAGCTATTGAGCCATATCGGTTTGAACCGTATGCAAGCGAAACCGACGAAAACGACACGGGAGAAAGCGATGACGAATTCGGCGATCGCCTTCTAACCAACGATTGGTATGTGTTTGTTTGGCATTAAAGGAAACTAACAACTATGAACTACATTTGGCAACAACATGCACTTTGAGAGTGCAGACAGCCCAGTTTTCATCAATTAATATATTCTGTAGACATACCCTCATCCGCTCGCAGATTTCTTTGACTTTATCGTTGGAAATGCATCTGCTTTGAGTGTCGCAGGATATCCACACATTCTTGCCATCTCTGTCGTAGCATAGCTTTCGTCGGTAAAGTACGGTATGCGGAACAAACGTCCAATTTCTTGCCACTTTCGCATCTTTGGGCCACTGGTGCAACTTGAATCCGTCCCTGTTCGTGTTGTTACACTCTCCGACAACACACCGACGAGGCATGATGTCTCCAAGGTACGAAAAACAGTCGAAAAAACGGAAAATAACAGAGCTGATTTGACTCGGTGTTTGTAATGTGTTTGAGAAAATGGCGGATTGCTTCCCGATGTGACGTCACGTCATCGCTCCGAGAGCGAATAATAGAAAGGCGTTTAATTCGCCAAAATTCACCCATTTAGAGTTCGGAAATCGGTTAAAAAAATATATGGTCTTTTTTCTGCAACGTCAAGGTATATATTGACGCTTACATAGGTCTGGTGATAATGTTCCCCTTTAAGTAAATGTAAATAAAAGTCTGCTTACCGTACAATGAAGTCAATGGGAGTCATGACGACATTGCGTCGCATAAAACCCCAAAAATAACTATCCAAAAGGCGCCAACAAAACTCCATTTACTTTTCGTTACCTAAATATTTACCAAGTATCCATAGTAATAGTTTTTATAAGCTCTAACGTTAAGGACCTATTTTTGGTTGCGCATTGTCACAGAGAGGTAACTTCCTTATGGTTCTGTATTAATAACATCAGCTGGTGAGCTGCTTTCTCGTCTCGGAGCTCGTGAAAATAAATTGCGGATTATAAATCATACCTTTCACCTGGATAGTAAAATGATGTTGACATAAACTGAGAACTTTGACAGGCAACTTAGACCTGGAAATGGCAAAAAAAGACCCGAAAAGACACTTCTTTTCACCTCCCTTTTTTCTTCGCAATGATTATGAGTCTGGATTTATTAGCAATGTCACTCCTTCGATGGCCTTGTAATTAAGTCAACATCTTAAGACGTTTACGGGCAAGTTAGCACAAACACGGCAGACCTTTGAACGCTATTGGGATTGTGCACACATTGTTATGTTGTTGTGAACATATCTGCTTACTAACTCTAGTTTTTAATTCTAAGATGTTGCCTTTAAGTGTCCCGATGGAAAGCAACTACGTGATATATATCTCTACTTACTAATTCTAGTTTTTAATTCTAAGATGTTGCCTTTAAGTGTCCCGATGGAGAATCCACTACGTGACTGCTCATAATCTCACTGGCATCCTTTGTTTTTGTCATCACCTCATAGTTCACAGCATTAGGTACACTTTATCAGAGCCAAAATGGCAGTATCTACATTTTTTGATGGGTATTGCAGAATAAGTGTACCTAATTCTGTGAAATATTTAGGATCAGGTCACAATAATGATGATAGTCTCACATAGTTTCCACATGCTCTAAAGGGAACTGGTTTAAAAAAAAAAGCCAATAATTCACAATCCTTATGAGAAACAAGAACACACGTCATTTTTTAACACATTCTACCTTAAATAAATGTAAATAAAAGTCAGCTTACAATGAAGTCAATGGGAGTCATGACGACATTGCGTCACATAAAACCCCCAAAATAACTATCCAAAAGGCGGCAACAATACTCCATTTACTTTTTGTTACCTAAATATTTACCAAGTATCCACAGTGATTGTTTTTCTAAGCTCTAACATTAAGGGACCTATTTTTGGTTGCGCATTGTCACAGAGAGGTAACTTCCTTATGGTTCTGTATTAATAACATCAGCTGGTGAGCTGCTTTCTCGCCTCGCAGCTCGTAAAAGTAAATTCTGGATTATAAATCATGCCTCTCACCTGGATAGTAAAATGATGTAGACATAAACTGAGAACTTTGACAACCAACTTAGACCTGGAAATGGCAAAAAAAGACCCGAAAAAGACACTTCTTTCCACCTCCCTTTTTTCTTCGCAAGGTTTTTGAGTCTGGCTTTATTAGCAATGTCACTCCTTTGATGGCCTTGTAATTAAGTCAACATCTTAAGACGTTTACGGGCAAGTTAGCACAAACACGGCAGACCTTTGAACGCTGCGAACTATTAGGATTGTGCATACATTGTTATGTTGTTGTGAATATCTCTGCTTAGTAACTCAAGTTTTTAATTCTAAAATGTTGCCTTTAAGTGTCCCGATGGAAAAGCTACTACGTGACTGCTCTTTATCTCACTGGCATCCTTTGTTTTAGTCATCGCCCCATAGTCCACAACATTAGGTACACCTCATCAGAGCCAAAATGGCTGTATCTAAATTTTTTTGATGGGTATTGCAGAATAGGATTTAGGTGTACCTAATTCTGTAGGTTGATTGGCAACACTAAAATTGGCCCCAGTGTGTGAATGTTGTCTGTCTATCTGTGTTAGCCCTGCGATGAGGTGGCGACTTGTCCAGGGTGTACACCGCCTTCCGCCCATGTGCAGCTGGGATAGGCTCCGGCACCCCCCGCGACCCTATAAGGGACAAGCGGTGAAAAATGGATGGATGGAAAATTCTGTGAAATATTTAGGATCAGGTCACAATAATGATGATAGTCTCATATAGCTTCGCCATGCTTTAAAGGGAACTGCTTAAAAAAATAATAATAATGATAATTGCAGATAATTCATAATCCTTATGAGAGACAAGAACACACGTCTTTTTTTAAACACATTCTAGCTTAAATAAATGTAAATTAAAGTCCGCTTACGATGAAGTCAATGGGAGTCATGACGACATTGTGTCACATAAAACCCCCAAAATAACTATCCAAAAGGCGCCAACAATACTCCATTTACTTTTCGTTACCTAAATATTTACCAAGTATCCATAGTGATAGTTTGTATAAGCACTAAGGTTAAGGACCTATTTTTGGTTGCACATTGTCACAGAGAGGTAACTTCCTTATAGTTCTGTATTAAGGAACTATAAGCTGGTGAGCTGCTTTCTCGCCTCGGAGCTCGTGAAAGTAAATTATGGATTATAAATCACGCTTCTCACCTGGATAGTAAAATGATGTTGACATAAACTGAGAACTTTGACAGCCAACTTAGACCTGGAAATGGTAAAAAAGACCCGAAAAGGACGCTTCTTTCCACCTCCTTTTTTTCTTCGCAATGATTATGAGTCATTCTTCATCCAAACGGGAATATATCAACATCCTAACAGTCGCATTTCAGTGAGAGCAGACATAGTACAGTAAGTGATGTTTATGTTTGTTGGCTCACATAAAGTCTGCAGTGAGTAATAATCAGTTAACAATTTCCCTTGTGGACATTTCATGTATACCTGTATATACAGGGTGTATATAAAACGTTGACGGAAGTGTTTGGATGTTTTTAAGTGCTTTATAGGAAGAATACAGAGACTCCTATAGGCTCAACTGTGAGCGGACTTTTGCTTGCATTTATTTACTAATTAGAATGCATAAAAAAGAAAAACATGTTTTCTTGTCTTTCATAATAGTGAATGATGGGCAAAATTCCCCCCAAAAAGTGCAATTCCCCTTTAATTGCAGAATAATAGTGGATATGTCTGCTTGTGTACTGTGTCAAATGTAGGCAGAAGTAATCATTTAGTTTTTATATTGAAAACTATTTCCGAACTCTTGTTTTTGATAGCGGGAAGTGTGTTACGTTATGCAATTTCAAATCATCGTTATTGTAACCAAACTTATCACAGTTATCATTACTATCATGTAAGGCTGCAGCTAACGATTATTTTTCTATCGATTAATCTATAGATTATTTTTTCGATTAATCGGTTAATCTATAGATTATTTTTTTCTATTAATCTATAGATTATTTTTCCTTTTACCGATTATTTTTTTTATTTAAAATGAAGATGAAAAAATAAATGTAGGCCAGTTTTTTCAAAAGGCATGGCTTTTATTTACAAAAAAAAAAGTATGGCCACTCAGTCAACATTGACAACAACATGACAAAATATTCTGTAACAATGTAAACATTTAACACAATTAAAAGTAGCTTATTTGCTTTTAATGTGCAAATATAAAAGTAAACATCCAGTGCAAATCTTAATATTCTGCAATAGTATAAGCATTTCAAAAGTAAAAGTATTGCTTACTTTGCTTTAAAATGTGCAAAAATAAAGATAAACATCCAATTCAAAAAAGTGCAAAACGGAAATATTCTGTAACAGCAGTGTAAACATTTCAACAAAAGTAAAACTTTTGCTTATTTTGCTTAATAACACAACAATGATAGTATGATTAAAGTGAAAGTTAATTGTTCGTTTGTACATAGTATACGTAATTGTTAATGTTGTAAAAGGTATTTGCACAACTAATTAACGTTAGCGTTAAAGAGGAGCCCGTCTTTGTAAACACTGAACAGGCACGCCAAACGCTCCTCTCAGAGCGAAACGGTGCTTTAGTTTATGAATTTACAACGCAGATACAAATGACACATTCATGTTTTTGTGTAATGATGACAACGTATACTCACGCGGACGATTGACTAGTTGATGATGATGGCAAGAACGCTGCCGTTGTGCTGCTATGATAGGCCATTTCCGCTCGACACAGTGTGCATACAACAACATTATTAGCAGAGGTGGGTAGAGTAGCCAGAAATTGTACTCAAGTAAGAGTACTGTTACTTTAGAGATTTATTACTCAAGTAAAAGTAAGGAGTAGTCACCCAAATATTTAAAAGTAAAAAGTATGTTGTGAAAAAACTACTCAAGTACTGAGTAACATACACACACATATCATATATATATATATATATATATATATATATATGTATATATATATATATATATATATATATATATGTGTGTATATATATATATATATATATATATATGTGTGTATATATATATATATATATATATATATATATATATATATGTGTGTATATATATATATATATATATATATATATATATGTGTGTATATATATATACACACACACACACACATATATATATATATATATATATATATATATATATATATATATATATATATATATATATATATAAATATATATATATATATATATACATACATTGATATATACAGTATATAATTTATATTTATTTATTTTGCCGTTTTTGTTTACATGTTAAAGGTGTTTTAATAATTATACATGCATGTTTAACATATAGATTCCTTTCTTTCATGAAGACAAGAATATAAGTTGGTGTATTACCTGATTCTGATGACTTGCATTGATTGTAATCAGGAAGCAGTGCTGGTAACGTCCACGTTTTCAAATGGAGGAGAAAAAAAGTTCCTCCTTTCTGTCTAATACCACATGAAAGTGGTTGTTATTTGGCATCTTATTTGTCCACCTTCCATATTCGTTTTTATACCCTTTACAAGAAATACATTGGCGGCAAACTCTGTAGCTTGCTAGCTTGTTTGCGCTGGCTTTCGGAGACTCTTATTTGAAAGCGCAGGCGCGATGGAGCGGGACTTTTATTGTGAAGACAGGAACTGTGCAGTCAGTCTTTACGGTTGAAATAAAAAAAGGGTCTTTTTTCCTTCACACTTTTGATTGATTGATTGGGACTTTTATTAGTAGATTGCACAGTACAGTGCATATTCCGTACAATTGACCACTAAATGGTAACACCCGAAGTTAGCTCGGAGCCAGTCAGGTCATGTGACCCCTGGCTCTGTTTGATTGGTCCAACGTCACCAGTGACTGCATCTGATTGGTGGAACGAAGTGCAACGTCACCAGTAAGGCAGGCACTTTGAAGGTCTGTCTGACAGACCAAAACAAACAAAGCGTGCATTAACAGATCGATAAAAATTAGTAGCGAGTAGCGAGCTGAATGTAGATAAAAGTAGCGGAGTAAAAGTAGCGTTTCTTCTTAGGCCGTTTATTGAAATACTCCCACACTTTTGACGACTTTTGGCGTGCTTTTTTCCCCTCGCTCGCACCGCTCGCATCGTCTGCTTTGCGCTCCGCCATGACGGTAGTGTGATGTAAATATGCGACGCGTCGACGAACAAAAACGTCCTCGACGTATTTACGTAACCGATGACGTTGACTACGTCGACGCGTCGTTTCAGCCCTACTATCATGGTATTGTTGAATGTGCTAAAAAAGTACTTATAAACACACTGAAATTTCAACCAAGTTTTATTACAAACATAAAACAATTATACACACACTATATTATTTGGGAGAAGTAATATTAAATGTTCTGGTTTCTTAAATGGGACCTGTTGCAAAACTTACTGTTTTATCTGGTGGTACCTGCTTTTGTGTATTTGCAATCATCATTAGTCTCAAAAATGTTAAATCAAACTATGGAGGCATTGCAGAGATATTTTTAAAATAATCTTGCCTTCCTCCATACTTCCACCAAACTAGCTGTTTGGAATTTGCTCTGACTTGTGACGATTTCTCACCTGTGACATCAGCAGATATCCCTATATGGTAGAAATTTACCTGCAGACCATTGCGCAAGTTTGTCGTTGTAATCCAAGGTTTTAGTCAATAAGATCCTAATTTTTCCTTATCCTCTTGTTGTGGGACAGACTTGCTTTTTCCATTTCAAATACAAAGTACCATATAGTTTAAACTTATATCTGTCAGTAGACTCGATATGGAAGTACTAAAAACTACAACATGGTTGGCGGGGAGGAGACACAGTCGAAGTGGAGCCACGTAAATAAGACTTTCCACAAAACGGTGCTTCCTGACGAGACGGTCAGAAAGTGGCTTGAAAATGGTCTGTAAAATACTAACCGTCATCGCAGAGGTCTGTGTGAATGAAGTTCATCTTCCCATAGCTAACATGCTGTTGTACATTATATTGTGAACTAGTCCAAGAGGGAAGCAACACCTCTGTTGTCTGCAGCCAAGTAGTGCATATCATTTTGACCAAATTTTAAAATTTCTCAACAATCACAAACAAATCATTCTTAATGATGGATTTGGGTGTAAAAGCCATTCTTAAAAGCTATAATTATAATTACTATGATTGACAATGTTTGTTATTGTTCAACCAAACAATCAAAAATAATAACTATCTGGTGCTTCTCCAGCTCATCATCCCATAGCTGATATGGTATATCGCAAACTAGTTTAGTGAAGCAACTGCACCTCTGCTGGTTGCAGCTTAGTAGTACACACCGTTTTGCCTTCAGCTCAGTTTTAATTAACAATTCATACCATATAATTTTAAACAATCAATAAACCAGTTATTATGACTGTCCCCATTTAGTTGTGATTATGTTCTGTTACACAAATTACAAAGATACAGCAGTTACTGTATTTTGGCAATAAGCTGCTTGTTTGTGTTTGTGAGCCAAAGATAACATGTCCAACTGATTTTTAAGAAGGGGCTAAAGCTTACAAATATTTTTATCCATGATATCTGTAAGTATTAAAGGACTATCGGTAATGCTTTCTCAGACATTGTCTAGTTCACTTCTGAGACGCGCTTATCCATTTTTCTTAAAGTAAGAGACTCTTATCATTGCCCACTGTGTCTAAAAACATTCATGGTCGTAAAGGCAGAGATTAGTTGTTATCTTAATCCTCTCATAAACACTCCTGTCTGTGGTCCATGTGTCACATTCTTCTGTTTATCAATAGCATAGCCTCGGGAACTTGATGTCACGCCACGCTGGTCTGCAAAACTTGGATGTATTCGCACATAAAGACTGGTTTCTCAGTAACCTCCTGAGCATTTGAGGCAGAAAATATAACAGTGAGCACCATGAGAAGCTTGGAATTTATGTAGAAACCTGCGCGAATGGGTGGACTATTCCATCAGAAGTAAACATTGGTTTTAACAGCACTGGACAGAAGCAGCTTGTTTATTTGGGCATTAGTCAGATAATTGGATTTGAAACAAAAGCAAATAAATGAGAAACAGGGTGAGAATATCTATCAAGAAAAGCAACTTAATCACAAATTAAGTAATTGAGGGAGGAAGCTACAATAGGGAATCTGTTGGTCTAATCTGAGCGGTTATCCATTTGCTGATAAACCTATTAGCCTTAGCCATCTTTAGAATCATAGAATGCTTAGCTGGTTTTCCTTCACTTTGTTTGACCAATAAATCCTGTATATTACTAATATAAAGTAATAATACAATTTGAACAATCTAATTTTTGTATTAATTGTAATGCAAGGTTATCTTTGTAGTTACTATGTTTGATAACATTAAAGGATACCTATGATGATGTTTAATTTAAATTTAAAACACTTCCTGGTAGTCTACGTCATATGTTCTGGATATGTGCTGGTGTAAATTGTGTCACATTATATGTTTTTGAAGTCTGTCTGCAAGATGGTCGTTTTTGAAGGCGTTCCCAGATTGCAAAGGAAACCACGCCCCAACCTTTCCAAAAGTATCATCATTAATATTTTGAAAAAGTGCACTGTTTAAATATCCTGGCTGAATGCTTGACCTAACGTCCAAATAAGTACGTCCACCTCGCTGTGATGTCACAACGTAGCCAGACCGCAAACCCAGCAAACAGAGGCATCCAAATTTGCGATCGAGCTCACGCCAAAATACATGGACCTCACGATTTGACGCTTTGACATTGTGTAAAACAAGTATCCAATTTTTATAGGTGACAAAAATATTTATAGGTCCCAATGGATTTCAGTACTTGCCAACAACCAGTAGCAAGTGCTGTATGCTGCCTAAACAGGCTGCGGTAGTAATAGAAAACATTGTTTGGTAAGTGTGTTTGCTTGTTTGAAAATATAACATTTCCACATGAGGTGGCGACTTGTCCTGCCTTGTGCCCGAGTGCAGTTGGGATAACCCCCGCGCGCCGAAAGGGACAAGCGTCAGAAAATGGATGGATATATGGGTATTATATAGAGCAGGGGTGCTCATTACGTCGATCGCGAGCTACCGGTCGATCTCGGAGGGTGTGTCAGTCGATCACCAGCCAGCCATTAAAAAAATAGTCCTAAAAATGAGCGATCATAAATCTTCACTATAACGTCACTTGATTGACATTCACGGCACCCGAGGGTCTTCTGAGATGACGCTGGCTGCTGCCAGCTCATTAAAATTACCGACTGGAAGGCGAGAAACACTTTATTTCAACAGACTCTGGCGCCGTACCTGTCGTCAAAACTCCAAAGACCGACTGCACAGTTGCACAATAAAAGCGCTACTTCATCCTGCCTGCGCTACCAAAATAAGAGTGCACAAGCTAGCAAGCTACGGAGTTTGCCGACAATGTATTTCTTGTAAAGTGTATACAAAGGAGTACGGAAGCTGGATAAATAAAATGCCAAAAACCAACCACTTTCATGTGGTATTGGACAGAAAGGAGGACTTTTTTTCTCCTCCATTCGAAAATGCGGACCTTATCAGCACTACTGTCCAATCAATACAAGTCATCAGAATCAGGTAATACACCAACTTATATTCTTGTCTTCATGAAAGAAAGGAATCTATATGTGTTAAACATGCTTGTATTATCTCTAAACACTTTTAACTTATTAACAATTTTCACTATATGTGTTAAACATGCTTGTATTATCTTTAAACACTTTTAACTTATTAACCATATTAACTATATGTGTTAAACATGCTTGTATTATCTTTAAACACCTTTAACTTATTAACAATATTAACTATATGTGTTAAACATGCTTGTATTATCTTTAAACACCTTTAACTTATTACCAATATTAACTATAAGTGTTAAACATGCTTGTATTATCTTTAAACACCTTTAACTTGTTAACAATATTAACTATGTGTTAAACATTCTTGTATTATCTTTAAACACCTTTAACTTATTAACAATATTAACTATATGTGTTAAACATGCTTGTATTATCTTTAAACACCTTTAACTTATTACCAATATTAACTATAAGTGTTAAACATGCTTGTATTATCTTTAAACACCTTTAACTTGTTAACAATATTAACTATGTGTTAAACATTCTTGTATTATCATCAAACACCTTTAATTTATTAACAATATTAACTATATGTGTTAAACATGCTTGCATTATCACTAAACATCTTTAACTTGTTGACAATATTAACTATATGTGTTAAACATGTTTGCATTATCTTTAAACACCTTTAACTTAACAATATTAACTATATGTGTTAAACATGCTTGTATTATCGTTAATCACCTTTAACTTGTTAACAATATTAACTATATGTATTAAACAAACTTGTATTTTAATTAAACACCTTTAATTTATTAACAATATTAACTATATGTGTTAAACATGCTTGTATTATCATTAAACACCTTTAACTTGTTAACAAAAACATATGTTTCATAAATAAGTAAATATAAATTATACATATGAATGAGGTAGATCCCCACGACTTGATCAATTGAAAAGTAGCTCGCCTGCAGAAAAAGTGTGAGCACCCCTGATATAGAGATTGGGTCAAAGGGGAATTAGTGAGATTTCCCAAGCTGGCAAAGTTTTAACTCATTATAAGGTTGCGTGTTTATGGAAAAAAATTAAATCTAACTGAATCTTTTGCCTTTGTTTTTAAGATTACTCCAATTTCAACTGCTCCTCTTCTTTTTGGTCGACGTCATCCTCTTTGTAGCCAAAGTGTGTCCAAACAACTAAAATGGTATTCCTTTTGGGTGCAAGCTGCGCACGTTGTATTGTTGGCTCGATGTTTCAGTTTACCTCAATGGCGCTTCGGTGTGGCAGACTGGATGGGAAATTGTTACTTGGCTGGTACTTTTTCTTCTGCTGGGTGTCTGCTAGCCTTCATGCTTTGCAACACCTGGCTTTCTGTCATGTAACTTCACGATCAGCCTGTATTTTAATGAATTGTTGCATTAGTAGAGAGAACTACAAAGGGTCTGGGGGGAATTGAACTAATTTCCGCCGGTTAAAAGCTCTAAATGTATGTTTTGATTATTTTTTAATTAATCACCTAACATAACATTCTTTATTTTATGCATCCCAAGAACTACACCTGTTAACCGGGAGTTTTAGTTCTTTGAAGTTTAACTCATTGGCCTGCCTTCACATACAGACATGTATGTCTTTGTTCACATTTAGATACAAGACAAGACACACAGAAACCTCGAGATACTGTTGTGCTTATGTATTTAAATGTGAACACTCAATTAAGTTAATTTATTTTTTAATGGAAGTGGAAGTCTCTCATACTGTTCTGAACTCTTGTTTCAATGCCAGTTAGTGTATTATTGGAGCCTGGAAATGTTGTGCTTTAGCAGAGTTTTTTTCTTCAATGTAGCTCAGCGTCCCACAGCTAGTTGGATAATAGGAATGTAGCGATATTGTAGATACTGTGGTATTACCAGGCCTCAAATTTGAACTTTTTAAGGTCAAGGCAAGTGTTGCCTTAAAGGAGGGCACATATTTTAGGGCACCAAGACAAGTTAGAATGGTACCAAGGCAAACATGATTTTCTTTCGAGGCAGGGGCTCTTAAGCGTGCGTGCGTGCGTGTGTGTGTGTGTTTTGGAAAGATGGCACCTGATGGCCATAAGTCGTAACTGCACTTTTTGTAAAAATAGTGTTCATGTATGAGATCTAGGGCTGCCAATTATGGCCTAAGTAATAATTAGGATTATTGTTATCAATATTGAAATCATGATTACTGATTGTTAGGTAGGCAGTGTTGGGGTGTGAACGTAATACCATCATGTAATTTGTAATGTCTAATAAAAAGGCTATAGATAAACGTTATCCATATATCTAAAGACAAATATACATTTGTTTTATTCCTTAATACCAACATTTCAGCTTTTTGTCATTACATGATGCCTTTATCTCTATTGTTACATTTTGATAGAGGGAGGTATTTTGGTAAAAAAAAATTTTTTTTTTCAGTTATGTACATTTATATGTACATGTAGATGCTGTAACGGGACAGATCCACTAAGAGTTTGAACATAAATATGTTGTTTAGGAATTAAGTATACACCATAAAACATTAACAAAATGCAGTGTCTCATGGATGGTTTTTGAAGTAATACCTTTGTGACATGAAAAAACCACAAGTAATGTAAAAAAACATGGCGTTTACTTTTAGATATAAAAAAAAAACACAAAGCAATTTGGCTAATGACGATGAAGTCTAATAAACAAGCTTTGTTCTTCTCCGACGCCTCCTTCTGGTTCAGT
The DNA here is from genome assembly GCF_033978685.3 of Nerophis lumbriciformis. NCBI lineage: Eukaryota > Metazoa > Chordata > Actinopteri > Syngnathiformes > Syngnathidae > Nerophis > Nerophis lumbriciformis. The sequence continues at coordinate 35,788,002 of NC_084553.2, read as the reverse complement.
ACAACAGTTTGGCCAACAACAACAAAACCAGTAGTGACACTTCTCATATCGAATACACAATCTTCACAGCCTGCTTTCAGTTCGATTGCGATGACAAAACATTTGAGCTAGTATGGATGTTATTTGAACACTTATACAGTTTGCAGTTAAATAAAGGACGAGTGAACATCCCAGTCAACAAACTAAAGACTTTATAAACAAGTTGTGACAACGTTCACGACATATCGCCTGCTGCATGTTTCCTCACGTTAACTCTCAGTCACAGCAGTTGAAGGACGCTGTATTGAGAAAATAAAAGCAACATGAAATAGTTTTTCTCCTTCGCTGTATAGTTTTAGTGTGGGGACAAGTGCGTCTGTCTCCAAAATTGTCCACAATTGTTGCCATCTAACAGCAGTGTGCTCTTAAACGCACGCCGGGAAGCGAGGGAAAATTTCGTTAAACGAAGCGCTTGGCTCAGTGTACTCAGAGGGGAAATCCCTGGAGCAAAGTCCGTGTAGTTAGTCCGCCATGATTATCAAGCCAAACAACGCTAGTGCGCATGCGCCTGACTTCGTGTTGCCTAAAATGCATTAATAAATGACGGGTTTTCAGTAATTAAAAAAATAGACTGTATTACTAACCATCTGGAATTTTATCACAAATGATCATTATTTTGTTTATTGTTACATCCGTAGTCCATTCACAAGTAAAAAGTCAAGGGCAGTCATGGTATGTTCTTGCCGCAGATGCTGGTCAGTTTTTGAGGGCATTACGGCAAATGGCAAGGGCGGTCGCGGCATGTGCCGCCGTTGCCGTGGTTAAATTCGAGCCCTGTATTACAGTTTCAAAATCTTCTCAATAATTCTGTTATGCCACGAAAACAGACAGTATTTTTTTCTGGCTCTTTTGCTTTGGCGAATCTGAAAATAAGCATATCCCAGAATTCTCTGCGCAGCACACGTCCGCAACGTGGGGGCGTGGAGCGAAAGAGGAAGCAGGAAGTGAAGTGTGTTCCACTTCATAGTAGATAAGAGGAATTGTTTTTTTCAAAATCCATTCTTTTTAAGTTATGCTGCTAACAAAAAAACAAAAGAAAACCCTGGGAAAACCACGTCAGTGGCGCAGGTAAGAAAGTGTGCCACGTTCGTCTCTGTTCCAAACCAAAATAGACTCACACACGGTGCACCGTGTCGAGGGAACGCACTTGCTGCACATCGAACTATTTGATAAGCTAACATCACCCGGAAAAGATGAAGCCAGCGAAGCTAAACGTCAATTTGTGAGTTATTTACATTATTAAAAGTTAAAATGGAAGTTAACTTTCCTGAGCAACTGCATTTTTAAAACTGATGTACAAATGTTCAATTTAGAGGACTCGGCTTCCTTGAAAGTAAAAATTGAGACACAGTGGATGCCCCCGTACAATTCTTTGCACTTAAAAATATTAAATTTTTTGTAATTAATATGATTAGAACATTTTAGCATACACCACAATAATATTGTACCGTGGCCCTAATACCGTGATGTGATATACCGTGTGATTTTGATATCATTACATCCCTATTGGATATTATTGGTATATTACAAACTCGTTATTATTTTACTTGCTATATTACAAAACTACTTAATATTTAACAAACAGTTCCACTCAATTTTACCTAAATTGCTTCAATTGCAATTATTTTACAATCAATTCCGTTGACTAAATGTTATTATGCTCCATATTAGCTATAAATATCTATACAAGATGAACACTATTTTGATGATAGTCATCATAACACCTAAAAAATCCCCCACCCCCTCCTGTATGGGTGAAGTGTTTATGATCCAACCAAACACTCAAAGCCACCCTAGTGTGGGATATTTACATGGCCTTTAAGAGTTTCATAATTAGAGGCATGACGTGTCGCACAACAGCGTTGGTTTCAAGTGTGACGCTGCCACACTATTGTCCAGCTGTCCTTTTCCACACAGATGTCAGTTTTCTTTCGTGTGTCCTTCCATGGTCTAGGCCCAATAGCTGAACATTTTGTCCCTCCACATCGACTGTGTGCGAGAACTAATCCAACA